>NC_136391.1:13299700-13349700 GCF_965140285.1 Lepidochelys kempii | reverse complement strand
CTGATGATTTTCTTCAATTCATCTTAAAGACCATTGGCAGCCAGTTGAACACCTGACCTCTAGTGAGCTGGTTAATTAAGGAATCTTGAATGACTTTACATAGTTCTTACAATTTTAACTAACATACTGAGCTGATGAAAATTGTTCAAAGGATGAATAAATCCACTCGTACTGCATTCACAGTATTATTTCAACAACCTTCACTAGCTTTGCCAATACCCCTGTAACAGAAATATTATTTACAGCCTTTCGCGTCGGGAAGAAGGTTCATTTTCTGGTTGTAAGTTCTGCCCTGAGACTGAGTGAGAGATCAGCAAAGGTAATGAAAGGAAATACATGTTTACTCTCGAGTACTACCAGCATATTGTCGGCCGTATTGGAATTCTTAGAAATCTGATTCTAAATGTCACCTGAGTCAGTGGCAGAACTTAGTGTCCCTTTGGATTCCCAGGCTGTGCTGACTGGAAATGAAGAGGACTCTCTATCATAAACTGTTAACACAAAATGCCGGTAATGTTTTAAACAAGCTTAAAGGGAAGAGATAAAGATAACATTGGGCTTTGTTTTACTCAACAGCACATACTATTTGATGGACTCTGTCTTGTCCTCTGGATTCATGTAAGGGATAAGAAATGACCAGGTGTGGACTGTGAGACAGCAATATGCATCAGGTGAGTGGCGAGGCATGAGGTCAAAGACAGAGTGCCTCTAGCATGTGGGCAGGGTTATTATTTCATAAGAGCTGCATGCTCTGGAATGTGTTACTCCACTTTATAAAGTGGTGACTCCTTAGTTACAGTTTTAGTGTTTCAGTAGCTTTCCGTGTAAAGATAATATATAACTGTGATGCAGGGTCATCTGGATCCCAGAGCTCAGTGCCTAAGGACTCAAAGAGATAAAAGGTCAAATCCCAGTTTATTGGCAACAAGAGATACAGACAAACCAACACAAAAACTCAGACAACGCATTTCTTCTAACTGGGGTTCCTTAATAAGCACTTTCCCTCATCATCTGCAGGTCTTACCTGCACCAGACTCCCACTGGCAACTCTCTTATTTTATATCCCAGGCTCTTAAAGGGACAGCACTCTATCATAGTAATCATGTAGATTATAAAGCAAATGTGCATGGAAACATACAAGTATATGCAATATTGCATCAAAACCTCCTAAGTTGTCATATTATACTTTTAAGTAATCCTGTGGGAAAAGATACAGAATAATAAACAAGGATTGGAAGAAAAATACCCAAATACAGTTAAAAATATTCCATGTACATCTGCTTAAGGGAGATAATGGATAGTAAATTAGACATGAGTTTGCAATAAAATATGGAAGCCAAAACAAAATAGGCATACACAATTGTGGGCTGCATATTAAGAGACAGGAAAACAATAACCCCATTTAACACCTTTCTTAAATTATTCTTTGCTATACCTGGAATATTACATTCAGTGTTGGGCATCTGATACCAGAAAGATACTGATATCCTGGAAAGCATTCAGAGAAGACACCAAAAGTGATTAGGGGCTTGGAACCAAATGCTTTGTGAGGAAAGATTAAAAGAATTGAATGCATATATAGCTTGGCTAAAGGATGACCAAAAAGGGGACATGATAACAATCCATATATTTTTGAAGGATGTAAACACCCAGGAGACAGTGTAATTATTTAGGTTGGCACAATGATGTATAATAATAAATGAAAATAAGAAAGGAAAAAATGGCTAAATAGTGGACACAAGCATTTGGAGAAACATGTCAACATTTGTCAGATAAATTATTTGCAATGAATAATTTGGGCAATTCTAGAAAATAGCGTAACATTTATTTGAAATGCATATCAACGGAGGAGTTTAATTGTGATATTAGCCATGTTGTTGAAGTCCCTGATTCTGCAGTGAGCTCTGCATGGACCTCTGAACCCACATACAGTTGTGCTGGCTCCGTCAGAGTTCATTGCAGGACTGGGGGACCGTCTCTCATTCCCCTTTCTCCTACCGGGCTGTTTTAAGTGCCATCCTATTCTGCTGCCATCTTTTCCCTGCTAAATTCCACTGTTGCTCCTGTTCTAAGGGCACAGACAAAGGTGACTGTGGAGGGGACTCATGCTCCCAATTTTCCTAGCCAGAGATTTAAATTTAGTGGCAACCCTTAGCCCTGACCTTCCCACTCTACATCCTGCCTTCTTCTGCACCTCATTACTCATTGAGCTGTCAGAGCCTGGACTCCAGCCTGATAGATTAAAAACTGCTAGTTTATTTAAAAGGAAACAAAACAAAAAGACACCAGTTTTCCTCATTGCTGGCAGCCATCAAGATGCCTCATTTTCCAGGACCACACAAGGAGCAAAGACAATTCCACAGTGAAAGCGAACTTGCTGCTCAGACAGTGCTGGGCATGGCTGGGGACACCTCGGAGATTGGGACACCAGCTACACAGCAATGTCATCTCTACTGAGGAACACTCTCATCAATGCCACAGGAATTGTATAGCATTTCACCTCGTCATCTGGAAATAAGGGTAACAACAGTGGACCAAATTTTCATCGAGGTCTCAGATTGACTAGCATGAGTAAATGCCTCCCTCTGTTTGGGTGCTGTGAGCAAGCTTTGATGGGAGAGACGAAGGATGGGTCAGAGGTTCCAGTGCTAGCCTGGCTTTTGGGAGATGGGTTCAATCGACTGCTCTGCTGCAGACTTAATCTGACATTGGGCAAGTTACTTATCCTCTCTGTGCTTTAGATCCACTTCAGTACAATGACAATGGCGATAATGCTACTTCCTTACTTCACAGGGTGTTGTGATACTCAGCTCAGAGACCATGGTGATGGTGGGGGCATATAAGAACCTTAGACAGATGGAATGACAGGGGTGAAGACATTCCTGGAGTTCTCACTGCTCTTGGGGACTGGCCTTCTCAGAGTCTTTGTGTGGGGGATGGACACTTCCTGAATCTAGTGGTTTGCTCTTCTTGAGGGGTGAAGTAGACCATCCTAGATTGGGTGACTGTATTTGGTGCCCTATTCCAGATGTCAGCTCCAGCTTCCTGGAAAGGTTCCTGTCACCTTTTTGGTGGCAGAAAAGGAACGTTTCCCTCACTGCCAAAATGGCAGAGACAGTGGATTTTTTTCACCTTCCCCACTGCAAGCAGAAGGGTTAATAGGTTGGAGGAGGGTTTTGAATTCTTTGCCTGTCTTTGGAACCTCATCTGGGTCCTGTATGGCTTCTGTGGTGAAAGGGAGGATCAATTCCTGAGTAAATCTGAACATAGGATCAGGAGGAAGAACCATAATTTGCACTGCAATGCCACCCTTGCCTGAACCTTTAACTCTCGCAATAGAAGAGGGCGTCTGGGGTATCAGCACCCGTGCTAAAGTTCTTATGGTATCTGAGTAGAAAAGAAGTTAAAATTGCTGGCCCTACCCTAAAAGTCCTTGGCTGAGGCCCATGCTGGACCAAAGGTTGCCAAGTAATTTGCAGCAGAGTGGTCAAACCTCATGAAGTTTAAGAAAAGTTGTGGCCTCTGCTTAACTCAAATATTCTGTGTGGTGTCTTCATTTCTACTGTGTATACTGTGTTTGCATGCAGACTATGGGCTGGATATGTTGACTGCATTGCCCATGTCTGGGAAGACTGGAGCATTGATGAGGGCTAGCTGGCTATGACTCAGATAACACTTCAGATAAAATGGAGATGATGCTGGCTGTGGGAAGCAACCAGAAAAGATGGCAGTGTGCATGTGTTGTTTCTGCCCCTGTGATTAAGTATGTCTGTTGCTCTTTTGTTGACCAAGTTTGCAATCTGGGGGTCTAGGCAGACTCCTGACTGCTACTGCAAGATCAGGTAGAAGCTACAGCCAAATCTGCAGCTTACTAGGAGGCTGCAACCATTTCTTTCAGAAATGGGCCTTGTAACTGTCACTCTTGCCTTCATCACTTCAAGAGTAGATACTGCAGTGGGGTTACATCTTCAATTTCTTCCAAATTGCTGCTGGTGCAAGATTTCATGGCCTGCTAAGTGGTGTTTCTTTCCAGTAGCATATTAAACCTATGCTCTGCAATCTGCGTTAGGTGCCTTTTGGGTCCCAGATAGATTTTAAAATGAAGGTTTTGACCCGTAAAGCCCAAAATGGCCCAGGAACTACTTATATAAGAGACCATCTCTCCCCACTTGACCAATTGCCACAGCTGTGCTCAATGGAGGTGTCTGAGCTGAAATCCCATTGACATAGGAGACTGGGCAGCTGGCAAGATGTTCTCCGTTGGGGCCCCAGACCTTTGGAATGTGCTTCCTCTCTCTAGGTTTGTAAAAGCTCAAGCTTATTAAGCTTCCCAGCTTGCTGCAAGATCCATCTCTTCTCCCTTGTCTGTGAGGAGACGGGTATTCTGCAGGACTGGGTAGCAGTGGCGTGGGACTCTGGTGAGGAGCGCGTAGGAAGGTCAATTGGTTCTTGTTATATGTATGTTGTTGTTGGGCTATTTGGTTTGAATAGGGTGGTAACTGATTGGTCTGTTTATTTGTTAAAGTTTTTAAAGCTTGTCAAGAGTGCAAAGAGCCCCGGGGAGGGGGGAGCTCTGTTATTGGAGTCTGTGAAAATCCAAACCCTTGTGCGTACAAGTTGTAGAATTTACACACTCAAAACTCATCTGCCCAATTTCTGAAGGCAAATGAGGTGATGGTGTATGTGTGTAAAGTATCTTTTGTAGGCACAAGTGAAAATTGTGAGCATGTGGAAACGTGCAGGCCTAGTTTTGAAAGTCTGATGTATAATAATTAACCTTTGTATGTTATTTGTGCAAGAGATGATAGGCTTTGTTATTATATGTATTGCTACATTATACCCTTGCTGTCTGTTCCCCAAGTGCGCAGTGTGAAGGTTTTATTAGTTCAACACCAGCATTTACGTGACCAAGTATCAACTTTTTCCAATCGTACTCTAGGCCAGAAGGGTACGTCCTTTACTCTCAGATGTGTAGCTCACTTCTATCCTGATTAGACAATGCAATATGCGCAACATGAGGCTAAACCTTGAGTCTTCTTTGGGAAGCTAGATCTGGTGCAGAATCCACCTTGGTGAGCTGCATGCCTCATTGATACTGGCACTCAGCGGTCTGCTCTGGTTACCATTTGGCTTTGGAGTGGAATTTAAGGTGTTTGTTTTCCTATGAAGCCCTAAATGACCTGAGACCTCTCTAAAGGAGGGGTCCTTTCTCCCCTGGCATTACAGCCACAGTTGGGGTAAGCAGAAGTACTTGAGGTAGAGCTGCAGCCTCCATGGTGTATACGGGAGGACGATACTGACAAGGTCTTCACTGTGACTTTGGAACTGATATATCTGCTGGGTCTGACAGAGGCCAGATCCACTGATTTTCAGGACACTCTGCAAGGGCCATCAGTTTTTCCTTAGTTTCTTGAAGAGGGGGCAAGTACAGAAAGAATACAAGTAGGCATCCTGCAGTCTTGAGAGATCGTGGGTACATGCCCCTGAGAGGTAAAGAATTTACTCAATGGATTTTATGGCAACTGTCGCTGACGAGACCCTGAAGAGAATCTATACTGCATCAGTCACATTTAAAGGTCCTGTTTCAACCCATTGGGCTCCACCTTCTGCAAACTCTTTTCTCCTCTGCTAAGCTGGACTGCTTCTTCTCATAACTCCGGAGACCTTTGTTGAGTTATTGTTTCTAAAGGCTGTGGTCCTGAGTGTGATCTTCCCATTTGTCCACATCCATGTCCATTTCTTTGAGGTCTCACTTGCACACATCCTTGAAACACATTTTTGGGCATCTGTTGGGTCTTTTTCCAGATGTCAATCTGCCATAGAGGATGGCCTATGGGATGCACCCATCATTCATTAGCACACATGCCCAAGCCAGTGGAGGCGTCTCTGTTGGAGGAGTGTTCACATGCTGGGTATGCTGGCCTGCTTGAACACCTCAGTGTTGGTGACTCTGTCCCTCCAGGAGATTCCAAAGATTCGACAAAGGCAACTCACCTGAATGCTATTGAGCCTCTTTTCCTGTCCATGTCTTGCTCCCGTACAAAAGTGTGCTGATAACACATACACGATACACAACAGATCTTTGGGTGTTACAGTACGAGGTCAAATGGGGGATGGATTTACTACTTCATCATGACTGGATATTTTTTAAGGGTGAGGCTGACTGGGGTGCTGCACTGTATTCTATACTTGTATATTAGATTTAAAGTGATGGCCTGGAATTTTGAGTAAGGGCTTTTTGTTTAGAAAATTTATTATTAATTATTATTATTATTTTTAGTTGTATTGTGGTAGCATTGAGGCATCACAGACATGGGGGCAAGGGCAGAGATAGCTCAGTGATTTGAGTATTGGCCTGCTAAACCCAGGGTTGTTAGTTCAATCCTTGAGAGGGCCATTTAGGGATCTGGGGCAAAAATTGGGGATTGGTCCTGCTTTGAGCAGGGGGTTGGACTAGATGACCTCCTGAGGTCCCTTCCAACCCTGATATTCTATGATTCTATGACTAGAACCCCACTGTGTTAGGCGCTGTACAAACATAGAACAAAAGATAGTCCCTTCCTCTAAGAGTTTAAAATATAAATACATACCCACACCATACACCCCTGTATACGTATATAAATATATATAAAGTATAAGCTTTTCAGCACAGGGACTAACAACTTTGTTATTTGTTTGTGCAGGACCTTACACACTGGGGGCCTGGTGTCAGTGTGTCCATATACAAATAAATAATAATATATGTACACAGAGGCAATTTATAAATAGATTACCTCTTTCCTAATGTAATATCTTGTTCTATTTTATCCATTACAGAATTCATAACTAGCTCACTGACCTATTGTATTACCTTTACAGCTGTTGCAGGCCTTATAACGCTTTTAAGGTTTCATTCCAAGAACAGTTTTTTTTGCCAGAGGGTTTTTTGGCAGTGGTTAGCATTCAAATGATTATTTCCATTGAGGAAACCTTTGTTAATGATAGTGGTGAGATGGTATGCATGGTTTAAGCCACAGCTTGTTGAAGGCATTCGACCTGGATGCTACTTTCAACAGAGGATGTAAGGATAGGTATTAGGTACTATTAGCATAGGCATTACTTTATAAATCAGAGAATGTAACCTTAGTGTGAGAATGACTGTTCTAAAACAGAGTTTAACCCCTAAACTGCCCTCTGTGAACAAAGTGACTCCAGAAACCTTAACAGATTTGGACTGAGCTGGGTTTACTTTCACCTAATGAAAGCATTGTAGCCTCTTTCTAACCAACTGGATTACTTCTGTAAACATTACAGGGATGGGAGGCACATGTTAGGACTGCTTTTGTCGTAAGGATGCATACCACCACCATGGACATTGTAAACTTGATCCTTAAGCAGTATTTTACATTGCTCTGATCTTACATTTTGTTTTCTTACATGCTCTTCAGTATCTGACGCTAGCCTGGAAATAATCTGGCATCGTGGCCATGCAAGTAAATCCTTACTGACATCAATGAACTGAAAAATTCTAAAGTCTGGCGGTGATAAAGGGAATAGTGAATGAGACTAGTATTTCTTTATATTGATCTATCCTTCCTTCTCATTGACTCATAACACTGGCTATTTACCCTCCGTAATAAGCTGGGATAGCTTTCCAATTTTCCCAACAATTGGCTCTCGCTTTTCAATTTTTCCAACAAGTACCAATATGCACAATATGCCAAAAAGGCCCAAAACCTGGGAGTTGGCTAAAATCACACAAAGTTAAGCATATAAAATGTTTAAAATATGCAAATTACTCAGATTTAGGCTTTGATTTAATTCTTCACTGCTTAGGATTTTCCCTTTCCAATATTTTAAAGAACCATCAACCCACTCTACCAGCCACACCACCATCTGGACACTGAAAAATGAACAGAACCCCTTTGATTTCACCTCTCTAGATCTTGACCCCCTGAATTCCTTGTCACTTCTCATTATGAATTTATTTTGTCTGGAGCTTGTTTATGCTTTCAGGTTAGAAAGCACTTTTGAAAAATGTCAAATGTGATTTTTAAAGAAGGGGACTGTTCAGAAATGAAGAATTGCATGAGGAGAAAAATGTTTGTGGGACACCACAGACATAGAAACTCTGTGTGTATGTGCTCTGGGCAACAGACAGATTGTAAGCTCTCAGAGGAAGGGATTGTCTTTTGTTCTGTGTTTGTACAGCACCTAGCACTATGGGGTCCTGGTCGACGATGAGGATTCCTAGGGTAATATAAATAACAAACAACAATCATGGAGGAAACTCATACAGCAGACAGGAAACTATATTAATTTCTACTTGTGGAATCTCCTCCAAACTACTTTTTTGGGAAAATGGGGTGTCTTAAAACTTTTCTTTCTTTTCTTTTTTAAATAAAAGCAAAATAAATTTGGAAACAAAGGGCTCGAGCCACAAGGAGGTTTAGGTTCAAAATGGTGGTGGTGCTTCCCTTATATTCAGAAGCCCCAGGGTGACCAGACAGCAAGTGTGAAAAATCGGGATGGGGTGGGGGGTAATAGTCACCTATATAAGACAAAGCCCCAAATATTGGGACTGTCTCTATACAATTGGGACATCTGGTCACCCTAAGTACCCCAGTGGTTAGGGCACTCGCTTGGGATGCGGAGACCTAGGTTTAAATCCCTGCTTTGGAGCAAGGACTTGAACCCAGGGCTCCCCTCTCCCAGGTCAGTGCCCAATCTACTAAGGTATTAGCTGTTCTGGGGTGCAGCTCTCAATCTCTCCTGTTGAAGCTGTTCTGCCTTGTATAAATAATTAATTATCCATTGGATCAGACAGACAATGACTTCACAGCCTGGTGGCTAGGATGATCACCGGGGCGGCATTCCAGTCTCCGCTCCAGAGCATCAGCCTCCCATAGGCCAGTGGTTAGGGTACTAACCTGGGATATGGGGTAGATGGAGACTACAACCACTTCTTTCTCCTCCATTTTGTGCCTAAATTTCCGGGTGAATCTAGCCTGAAAAAATCAAAATGGCTTGTTTTGGAAATGTGACAATGGTTCATTTAGAAATTTCCTGGGGGGATGGGGGGTTGACAAACAATTTTCCAAAATTGACATAAATCCACCAAATGTTTCAGTCGACCTGACTCTTCATTTTTTATTGGAAAAAACTTTCAATCAACATTTTTTTGCTCAGCTCTAGCATTGACACTCTCAGTAAAATGTCAGGTTTCAGAGTAACAGTCATGTTAGTCTGTATTTGCAAAAAGAAAAGGTGTAATTGTGGCACCTTAGAGACTAACCAATTTATTTGAGCATAAGCTTTCGTGAGCTACAGCTCACTTCATCGGATGCATACTGTGGAAAATACAGAAGATGTTTTTATATACACAAACCATGAAAAAATGGGTGTTTATCACTACAAAAGGTTTTCTCTCCCCCCACCCCACTCTCCTGCTGGTAATAGCTTATGTAAAGTGATCTCTCTCCTTACAATGTGTATGATAATCAAGGTGGGCCATTTCCAGCACAAATCCAGGTTTTCTCTCCCCCCCCGCAACAAACCCACTCTCCTGTTGTTAATAGCTTATCTAAAGTGATCACTCTCCTTACAATGTGTATTATAATCCAGGTGGGCCGTTTCCAGCACAAATCCAGGTTTTCTCTCCCCCCCCCCCAAAACCACTCTCCTAAAATGTCTTGCTCAAACTAAACCAATTTAAGATACTTAATCTGATTTAAGAATGTCCACTCCATGGGGCTGCACCAATTTAACTAGAGTGGTCATTGGTGCACAAACTATATGTAGACATATTAGCAGCGTCCACAATTCATAGGTGTAATAAGATAAAACAGACTTCAGTAGACACCTTTTTTTCTTATCCATTGTGGGCATGCAGTGAAATGCTGTCCCGATAGAATTCAATGGCAAAACTCTCATTGACTTCATCACAGCCAAGATGTCTTAAGATGATGAAGTCTGGATTTGAATCAGAGAGGGAGGCAAGTTAAGGAGAGATATTAAAACCTGAAGCAGACAAAATGGCTAAAGAGGCATGGGGAGATGTCAGAAATGACATTGTAAAGAAAGACAGGCTAAATAAAACATATGTAAAATAATCTACAAGGACTGGTCCAACAGATGAAATAAGCTTCAGTGAAAGCTAGGACTTACGTGCATTCAAAGAAACTAACTTCAATATATTACAGTTGCCTTTCCAGTAGTTCATTGGTTTTTTGTCTCATAATAATTTCCCATGTTTACATTGGCATCTGTGGGGAAAATATCAATGAGCGGGAGGCTGTTAAGAGTTCTCCACTGTGTAGCATTGAGCAATTCCAGTTCTGTGGCAGCTATTTTCCAACAGATTAACATTCTGATACTGAGATAGTTCATCTAATTGATATGAATCTGTCACCTACAAACTGAAAACAGATTGCATACATTTTTCTACAGTGGAAGGAACAATTCTAAACATTTACATCTTATCTTACTAAGTATATAAAGTACGTATTGCTGAAAAGACGAAAGTGTAATATCTTTAAACAGTGGCATCTGATTCCCCCCTCCTCCAAAATTAACACAAAAAGCTTATCCCCTTACCATATTAAATCTTTCCCTCCTGTTAGCCCTAAATAAAGACATACTGTACATACAACAAAACATACATATGCAAAGTGAAGTCACTAGGCTGGGAGATCTGGTTTCAGTCCCTGCTTGTGCCACAGACTTCCTGTGTGACCTTGGGCAAATCACTTTTGGCTTGATCCTGCAAGGTACTAAGCACTCTGGCCTGATCCAGAAACACAACTTAAGCAAATGCTAATTTTTAAGTTGTGAGTAGTGCCAGTTAATGAAACCTGCTTAAAGTTAAGGACATGTTTGAATTCTTTGCTGGACTGTGGCTAGAGCGCTTAGTCAATTGCAGGATTAAGCCTCTATACTGTGTACCTCAGTTTCCCATGTATAAAATGAGGATAATAATACTCTTTCGCCCACCCTTTGTTTTGTTTATTTAGACCAGGTCTACTCTACAGACTTATAACATATAAAAATCCACACTTCTGAGCGATGTAGCTATACTGACCTAACCCCCAGGGTAGACAGCACTATGTCTACGGGAAAGCTTCTCCTGTTGAAATAGCTACCACCTGTTGGGGAGGTGGATTAACTACACCTACAGGGTAGATGGATGCTTAGGAGCATCTCCACCGGCTTAGGAGCATCTTCACTTAAGCACTAAAGCGGCACAGCTGTAAACTCTTCAGGGCAGAGACTGTCTTATTATGTGTATGTACAGGGCCCAGCACAATGGAGCCTCAGTCTTGATTGGGACCACTAAGTGCAACCATAATGCAGATAGTTAATATTCATATTTTCAAACCTGGATGCCTAAATATGGATTTAGAAATCTAATTTAGGCATCTAGATATGTGGCCTACATTTCAGAGTTGCTGAGGAACAGGTATCCTCAGTAAGGCAATGGGGCCCATAGACGCCCTACATCAGATCACTTATTTGCGAGCCTAAACATGGATTTACAAGCCCAAATTTTAAAGTTTGAAAATTTGCCCTTATGATGTCCTAAAATATACTGTGATATAATAGATGCCTGGCCGTATAACCAGCCATATACATATGATTATCTTACATAAGATTAGGTTCATCAGGAAGATTTGGATGTAAAGATATCTTACTTCAAGTCATTACTATCTGCTGTATATATTATAAAACAGTAGAATGCCATGGATATTTATATGATATACATATATGTAGATATGTTTTTATGTAGACATGCATTTATATGATATTCATATATGTAGATACACATTTTTAATGAATGTAGTATATGCAATGTTATTTTATGGCATAAGAGATGTTTCTTAATTTGCTGACACCATACATCAGAGTAAGATTATGCCATGCTATTTTATTATGAATAACATGCTTACTTCATCATTAAGTGGGTTATTAAAGACATAAACAAGCTTTTATGCCCTGGTTTTCAACAGCTGTTGGTGGTCTACAAAGTGATAATCCCGCTTTCAGCAAATATTCTTAGACTTAAAAAACAAAATAAATACTTTGAATAGGCAACCGGGTTGACTCATGAACAGGAAGACCAAAACTAGTGCCACATCCCCGTCACCACAGGAGAAGTGACATTCCTTAAAAAAAAAAAATGGATGTAGATTGCAGGATGGAAATGAGATGGCTGCTCTATACATCATTCTTTCCTCTTGCAGCACAGTAACCTCTCTACTAAGCAGACAAGACTGGCTAGCGTTTATTTCAGTGGTGTGAGACGAGAAGTTAAAAAAAACAAATATTGATTTAAAATAAATAAATCACAAAAATAACCTGCACATGATAATAGCTGCTTTTTCCTTCCTAATTAATTATGTGGCAAAGACACTGTTGAAAATCCTGTAGCATTAGCTTTGAAGCAAATCAGCTGAGTAGGTTTTCTACTTCAAACAAAGGGTAGTGCAGGACAATAAAGGTTATGTGGCAATGTTCCGTCACTGGCTCAATAACTATTAATTTAAGCGGATATGACCCTTACATGACAAAGTTCCAAAGGTGTACAGGGAGGAGTTTTTATTCTTATAAATAGGACTGATGCCAGGTCAACCAGGCCCCCTCACTTTGGACTTCCTAAAGAAAACAGTTTCAGACAGCTGAGCAAAAAAGAGTTATGAAGAGTGCTGAGATAGGAAATATCTCAGGTTCCTGATATATTATGATTGGCTCGGGGAACATGGAAGTTGAGATCCAAAGGTAGTCCGAAAGGGTGCTAAACTTTACGGTGCTAATGTACACAACAACATCCTCATAAAAGCAGATGTTTAAAAAAATAGCTGATGGAAAATTGCATTAGGCCTGCGTGGCTCCCACTCTAGGGACTAAAACTAAAAAGGGGGAGAATGTGGAACCAATATTCAAGCCTGAACAATTGAAAGTCTATTAAATGATTCTGTCTTCAACATGAGAGAGGAGATAAGTAGCAATTTATACAACAAATTAGGTAACTGTGGACCCATGGACAAATGATATTTCTTCCTTGATAACTGAATAAACATTACCGTTACACTCGGAATGTTATACGGAAATAACCACTTGAGCGAACTACAAGCATCAGGTATCCTGCTTCTGTTCATATCAAAAGAAAGGTTTTCAGAAGAAAAGACACATGTATTTTGAAATATAGATAAATATCCTGGGCTATTTAAACATTTCTCTTTGCTAATTGTGTTTGAACTTTGAACACTAGAGATGGGCTCAGTCCCACAGTGCTGAACACACTCAAATTTTGGGGAGCTTTGCAGATAGAACACAGATCTGGATTTCACAGCTGGGTCCTTATAATAGCTAGAACCATCCTTTCACATCCAAACACTTTCAAACTCAGGGGAGAAGAAAGGCTGAATTCCTGGCTCTTTATTTCACAAAGCTATAACCTCCGGAGAGTCTGACTGACCACTCTATTGCTTCAGTGTTACGTTGATTTAACTCCATTGGAGTTAAACTGGGGTAATGCAATGGGACTATGGGAAATGCTTGTGGGATTTTGTTTTCTTAAACTAGAGGCTTAAACAAAAATAACAAACCAACCTCTTAGAACAAAAGAAACCTTCCAAAATGGCTTAAGTCATTGTATACTTAGTATCAGTGTGGAGGAGCTGTGAAATGATGCAAGTTAAATATCACAGTAAATATCACAGCTACTGAAAATAGATGCTGGGGGAAGAGGGATGAGTAGAAATAGATATTGTCATAAATATAAAGGGAAGGGTAACCATCTTTCTGTATACAGTGCTATAAAATCCCTCCTGGCCAGAGGCAACCCATCCTGTTACCCGTGAAGGGTTAAGAAGCTCAGCTAACCTGGCTGGCACCTGACCCAAAGGACCAATAAGGGGACAAGATACTTTCAAATCTTGGGGGAAGGAAGGCTTTTGTTTTGTGCTCTTTGTTTACATTGTTCTTGCTTGGGACTGAGAGAGGCCAGACCGAAATCCATCTTCTCCAACCCATCCTAATCCAAGTCTCCAGTATTCCAACCTGTATAGGTAAGCCAGGCAAGGCGAATTAGTTTATCTTTTGTTTTATGTGAATTTTCCCTGTGTTAAGAGGGAGGTTTAATCCTGTTTTCTGTAACTTTAAGGTTTTGCCCAGAGGGGGATCCTCTGGGTTTTGAATCTGAATACCCTGTAAAGTATTTTCCATCCTGATTTTACAGAGATGATTTTTACCTTTCTTTTTTTTTTTTTTAAATAAAATCCTTCTTTTAAGAACCTGACTGATTTTTCCATTGTTCCAAGATCCAGGGGTTTGGGTCTTTGATGATTTTGTAACCAGTCGATTAGGATATTATTCTCAAGCCTCCCCAGGAAAGGGGGTGTGTAGGGCTTGGGGGGATATTTTGGGGGAAGACGTCTCCAAGTGGTCTCTGCCCTGTTCTTTGTTTAAAACGCTTAGTGCTGGCAGCATACTGTTCAAGGACAAGACAAAGTTTGTACCTTGGGGAAGTTTTTAACCTAAGCTAGTAAGAATAAGCTTAGGGGTCTTTCATGTGGGTCCCCACATCTGTACCCTAGAGTTCAGAGTGGGGAAAGAAACCTGACATGGTGGCAGAGCGGTGGGATCATTTTGAACCAGAGATCATTTTGAACCAAAAGCACAGACCTGAAGAGGATTTTTTTTTTTTTAAAGCTGAGAGCAGCTAGACGGTTTTCTGTCTATTTGCCTGGAGACAGAGATGTTAGTTTTTTTACAAAGGGATTTTTCTTTTTTGAGCTGGAGTTTTCTCTACCGAAAGGCAGGGTAGTTAACCTCCTGCAGGGAAATTCACAAGTTTTGGGGTTTTTTCCCCCTTAACTCTCGGTATAGCTAGATTTAAGCACAAGAAAGCAGGAAAATGACTACCAGTGAAGCAGCTAATAAACTAGAGCTAGCCAGATTCGAAGCTGAAGAGAAACAAAAAGAGCATGATAGACAGGTGGCCTTAAGGCGCTTGGAGATGGAGGCAGAAAAAGCCAGGGTGGAGGCAGAGGAAGCTGCCCACAGGAGAGCTATGAAGGAGAAAGAAAAAGAGAGGAAGCATGCACTGGAGATGGAGAAGGCAAGGGCTCAGCAGAATATAACAACCAACCCTAGCAATCCTTCTCCAGGTACCGCTTCCCATCCCAGAAAGTTCCCCACCTACAAAGCAGGCGATGATACCGAGGCCTTCTTTGAAAACTTTGAAAGGGCCTGCCTTGGGTACAGCCTCTCTACAGACCAGTAATGGTAGAACTGAGGCCGCAGCTCAGTGGACCCTTAGCAGAGGTTGTGGCTGAAATGCCTAAGGAACACATGAACAGTTATGGACTTTTTAAAACCCAGGCGAGAGTCAGAATGGGGCTAACACCTGAGCATTCCCATTGGCGGTTCAGAGCCCTAAGGTGGAAACCAGACGTGTCATTTACCCGACATGCCTGCCACATTGTGAAACATTGGGATGCCTGGATATCAGGAGCAAGTGTTAAATCTCCAGAAGAGTTGCCCTTCCTAATGCAAATGGAGTGTTCCTGAGGAAATAGAAAGGTACATCCTAGATGGGAAGCCCAAAACTGTAATCGAGGCGGGGGAGATTGGAGCCAAACGGGTGGAGGTGGCAGAAAAAAAAAACAAAACTAGTAGCAGTTGGAGCGAATATCAGAAGGGGCAACCTGAAACAAAACCATATCACTGGGGGCAACCCAAGGCCCCACCTACATCCCTAGGAAAACCCCAGACACCTTATCATCCCACCACACCATTCTCCAGCAATCCACCTGGCCCCAGTGACCAGTCAACTGGGCACTGCTTTAAATGTAATGAGCTGGGGTATGTGAAGGCCAACTGCCCCAAGAACCCCAACAGATTACAGTTCATTGCACTGGGGTCACACCAAAGGTCCTCAGGCCCAGATGCCTCCCAGATACCCTTAGAATGAAGGGAAACCATGAGTGTGGGCGGGAAGAAGGTTACAACATGGAGGGACACTGGAGCACAGGTGTCAGCTATCCGTCAATCCTTAGTGGACCCCAACTTAATCAACCCCATGGCCCAAGTGACGGTTCAAACCTTCAAGTCCAACTCTTTCGATTTGCCTACAGCCAAGTTGCCGGTCCAGTACAAGGGCTGGTCAGGAATGTGGACTTTTGCCATCTATGATGTTTATCCCATCCCCATGTTGCTGGGGGAAGACTTGGCCAACCAGGTAAAGCTGGCCAAGAGGGTGGGAATGGTCACCTGCAGCCAGACTAAGCAAGCTTCCACACCTATCCCTGTTCCTGAACCTTCCACCAGGGCCCCGTCTGTGTTACCAGAGACCCAGATGGAGGTGGTGGAACTGGATCCCCTGCCAATGACTGCAGCTGCCGTAGTGGATCCAGAGACCCAGCCAAAGCCAGTCCCCGAACTGAAACTGGCAAAGCAACCAGCACCAGAACCATTGCCAGCATTGAGTCCAGCGCTTGCAACCCCGTCTACAGCTCCAACACCAGAGGGCACCACCGAGCCTACACTGGCAGCAGCAGCAGATGACCCTACACAAGAGACTCAGCCAGAGCCTGAAATACCCCATAGTGCACCAGCCGAGAGTGGTTCACCATCAACAGAAACAGCCTCATCACCTGCATCGCTTCCACAGGGACCATCATCAGGTCCACAATCCAGTGAGGAACTGGTGTCTCCAGAATCAAGGAAACAGTTCAAGGCCGAACAGGAAGCAGATGAAAGCCTCCAGAGATCTTGGATGGAGGCACGGAGCAACCCACCGCCTCTCAACTCTTCTAATCGATCCCAGTTTGTTGTAGAAAGAGGACTTTTATACAAGGAAACTCTTTCTGGTGGGCACCAGGAAAACTGGCATCCTCAGAAACAGTTGGTAGTTCCAACTAAGTACTAGGAAAAGCTCTTGAGCTTAGCCCATGACCATCCTAGTGGCCATGCTGGAGTGAACAGGACCAAAGACCATTTGGGGAGGTCATTTCACTGGGAGGGAATGGGCAAGGATGTTTCTACCTATGTCTGATCTTGTGAGCTATGCCAAAGAGTGGGAAAACCCCAAGACCAGGTCAAAGCCCCTCTCCAGCCACTCCCCATCATTGAGGTTCCATTTCAACGAGTAGCTGTGGATATTCAGAGTCCTATTCCGAAAAAGACACCCAGAGGAAAGCAGTACATACTGACTTTCATGGATTTTGCCACTCGATGGCCGGAAGCAGTAGCTCTAAGCAACACCAGGGCTAAAAGTGTGTGCCAGGCACTAGCAGACATTTTTGCCAGGGTAGGTTGGTCCTCTGACATCCTTACAGATGCAGGAACTAAGGAAAGCTCATGGGGTAAATCACTTGGTTGCCACCCCTTACCACCATCAAACAAATGGCATGGTGGAGAAGTTTATTGGAACTCTGGGGTCCATGATATGTAAATTTGTAAATGAGCACTCCAATGATTGGGACCTGGTGTTGCAGCAGTTGTTGTTTGTCTACAGAGCTGTACCACATCCCAGTTTAGGGTTTTCACCATTTGAACTTGTATATGGCCGCGAGGTTAAGGGGCCATTACAGTTGGTGAAGCAGCAATGGGAGGGGTTTACACCTTCTCCAGGAACTAACATTCTGGACTTTGTAACCAACCTACAAAGCACCCTCCGAACCTCTTTAGCCCTTGCTAAAGAAAACCTAAAAGATGCTCAAAAAGAGCAAAAAGCCTGGTATGATAAACATGCCAGAGAGCGTTCCTTCAAAGTAAGGGACCAGGTCATGGTCTTAAAGGCACTCCAGGCCCATAAAATGGAAGCATCGTGGGAAGGGCCATTCACAGTCCAAGAGTGCCTGGGAGCGGTTAATTATCTCATAGCATTCCCCACCTCCAACCAAAAGCCTAAGGTGTACCATATTAATTCTCTAAAGCCCTTTTATTCCAGAGAATTAAAGGTTTGTCAGTTTGGTGTCTCCTCAAGCTAAAACTGCTATAGAACGGGAAATCCAGAATATGCTACAGATGGGTGTAATCCGCCCCCTCCAGTGGTTCTAGTTCCCAGACCAGATGGGGAGATACGTTTTTGCCTGGACTACTATAAGCTAAATGCTATAACTCGCCCAGACAACTATTCAATGCCATGCACAGATGAACTATTGGAGAAACTGGGATGGGCCCAGTTCATCTCTACCTTGGACTTAACCAAGGGGTACTGGCAGGTACCGCCAGATGAATCCTCCAAGGAAAAGTCAGCCTTCGCCACACATGTCGGGCTGAATAAATTTAATGTGCTCCCTTTCGGGCTGCGGAATGCACCTGCCACCTTCCAAAGACTTGTAGATGGTTTCCTAGCTGGATTAGGAGAATATGCAGTCGCCTACCTTGATGATGTGGCCGCATTTTCAGATTCCTGGGCAGAACACCTGGAACAGCTACAAAAAGTCTTTGAGAGCATAAGGGAGGCAGGACTAACTGTTAAGGCTAAGAAGTGTCAAATAGGCCTAAACAGAGTGACTTACCTTGGACACCAGGTGTGTCAAGTAACTATCAACCCCCTACAGGCCAAAGTGGATGCTATCGAAAAGTGGCCTGTCCCAAAGGCAAAGAAACAGGTCCAATCCTTCTTAGGCTTGGCCGGATATTACAGGTGATTTGTACCGCAATACAGCCAGATCGCTGCCTCACTGACAAACCTAACCAAAAAGAAACATCCAAATGCAGTTCAGTGGACTGAAGAGTGTCAGAAGGTCTTTAACCAGCTTAAAGCGACACTCATGTCTGACCCTGTGCTAAGGGCCCCAGACTTTGACAAGCCGTTCCTAGTAACCACAGATGCGTCCGAGCGTGGCATGGGAGCAGTCTTAATGCAGGAAGGACCGAATCAGGAGTTCCATCCTGTCATGTTTCTCAGCAAGAAGCTGTCTGAGAGGGAAAGCCACTGGTCAATCAGTGAAAAGGAATGTTACGCCATTGTCTATGCTCTGGAGCTAAAGTTCAGCACAGGATTACTGTGCTACCTAACCCAGGACCTTGAAGGGCAGAAAGTCTACCTAAAAGGATGGTGTAGTGGTGCCAATTATCCATAAAATCTGCTCCACTAGGGGGTTATAATCATTTACCGTTGCCGCGCACCCCTCCCCCGCAACTTGCTGCACTCAAGCTGGGAGCTACTGGCTAGGGAGCAGCATGGGAGAATTGCTAGGACGCTTATGATGCCCCAACTGCAGCTTCAAGCTGTCCTTTCACAGAGGCAGGACAGCTACTTTGCCTTGAATAGGCCCTGGAATGCAGCAGCACCTACCAGTGGAGGGAGGCATAGATTATACCTGCCTCTGCAAGTGGGAGTGAACTGAGCCCGGGAATACTTAGTTTAAAAGAGTGTTGTGAGGTTTAACGGCTCTGTCCTGCGGGGTGCTGAAGCATTGTGGAGTCAGTGGAATGCACTTAAAGTTCAGCACAGGTTTAAGTGCTTTGCTGGATCAAAGCCCAAGTGCCCTTGTAGCACTGAGCCTTAATACGTTAGTGTTTGCATTGTGCTTTGAGATCCTCCGAGAGGTGCTATAAATTTCCAAGTACATTACCAGCATACAGCAGACATATGCAAACACAGATACCCCTGTGTAAACAAAGTCTAAAACAAAATATCAGTCCAAAATTATTTACACGACTTTAAATTAATATTAGACTATTAAAAAAAGCTGTAATCAATATAACAGAGGGAGAAACATTACGAAGAATGATTTGCCTAGCAAACACATTTCACAGTTGTTTTGGACAAATGCCCTCGGTAAATATGTTTAAAGTCATGTACAACAAGAATATTTTATCACAAGTAACCATGTTTTAATAAACACTTCATCTTTTTGTACTTCATTCTTTCTTCTCATCATAATAATAGAAATATAACACCATATATCACTGTAAAACACATTTCCACATAAATGCTGATAAGCACAAAATATTTTTCATCATTTACATTTTAACTGTAATAATATATGGCAGGATTAAAGCTGCATCCATCATGTGTCTAACTAACCTTGCTGTAATGAATTTTTAAATGTAATGGTTTCTGTCACAAAGTAAAATCATACATAATGTCTTTTGACACAGTATGCTGGCATACGCAAGGTTTTAAAATGTAAATGCAACTTCATTTTTAATTAGATTTATAAGCTCAAATCTGTATTTTTTTTTATAAACCAAGGGTGAAATAAAAAGTGTGTGTGAGTGTGTGTGTATAAACTGCCAACAGAACACTACTGAAGTTATTTAAAATGCTTTGCTCGCAGGAAATGTGTACGTCCAGTGCGTATGAAAAGCAAGTCACATACCAGAAACAAAGGATTATCAAAATCATAAGGACTAAAGCTTTTTAGAATGCCTGAAGGGCCTTCTATGGTACCCCGGGCACTCTCTTTATGTCAATGCTAAGGATCAGGTTTACGGTTGGGAAAACTGGGCAAAGGGGCAAGTGTGCAGGGGAGAAAGAGGTCAAGGACAAATACATTCTGCTTCCCACCCCCACCCTACCTCTGCTTGAAATAACAAATAATCCAGCTCACCAGAGGAGAATCATTAAAAATAATTTGCACAAGCTTTCTGTTCTGTGAGCCCTTTTTTTGATACAATATTTCCTTCAGTGATTATCACTGCCAACATGTTCCTGCCATATGGATAGGAGCTGGGTTAGGCGGCTTCTCAATACCTGAGTGGTTAATTAAGAGCTGTTGCTGGGCCACAAGAAGCAGGTTTGAAATCCCTCTTCACTCACCGACAATGAGTAGCTTTTTTAGCAGCAGAAGTCACTAGGGACAGCCAGAAGCGCAGGGTAATTATTTGAGATAACATACAGCTGAAGTGAGTGCGTGTGTGTGTGTGTATGTGGGGGTGGGGGTGGGGGAGGAACGTGCATTTGAAAGGAGGGCAGCAGTACAGAAAAGTCTATAATAAAAAGGTCAACATCTTCTATTTTTCTGTACAGTGTTGGCCGTCTGTAATGCCTTTTTAGAATGAATGACAACGGATTCTGTCTTTCTTTCTTTCCTTTTTTTTATTTTTAATGAATATCTTATTTTGTATTCAAACTTTGCAATTGTGAGTTCAGGCCTGCCAGTCCAATCTGAATAAGCTATTCTTACTTTATCAGTGTGGATGCTGAAATGACTTTGATTGCATTGTTGCAAAATAGCAGTAATTTCTCCATTAACCCATGGAAACCCTGGGCTTTCTCAAGGACAAAGAAAATAACAGTGGAATGAAAGCCCTGAATGAAATGAGGAAAGTCCTTAAATTGCTTTAAACTGCTGGAACTAGAGCCTCATATGGTATAAACTGGCAGAGCTCCACTGAAGTCAGGAAATAATATTTTGGCTTCAATAAAGCTATACTGATTTACACCTGCTGAGGATCTGGCCCTTAGATTATGACATTGTATGCAGACAGGAGAATCTGGGCTATTATTTATGCCATTTAAAGCATGAATTAGAGCTCCCATACTCAGGGTTTTCAAGGATGTGTTGTTGGAACATGCCATAGAGATATGCTGGCATTCCTAGTGATTTAAAGTAGCAGGATAGCATCAAAGGGCCGTATTTGCTAAATCACTTCATATATATAAAAAAAAAACAGTTGTGAAGCGTTATTCAAAGTTGCCATTCAAGTCCACCACAGCAGAGCATGTATGTACTGGAAGCACCTGATTAAAGTTAAATCACAGTCATATACTGCTGTACTGTTTTTCTTTTCTGAGAGATGCAGAGAAGAATCTGAACGTCCCCTTATTCAGTCATCACAGCTCAGTCCATGTACATTGTGAGCTCAAAATACTATTTTCTGGTTTGGTTTGGTTTTTTAAAGAAAGCCATTTTAGTTTCTTACTGAGCAGACAAATGATGAAACCTCTCTCATATGATTTTTTGGCATATCCTGAAAATCCCATATGTGATCTCCAGCTTAGGAAGTGTAAATCTCCATCCAAATAAGAGTTCTGTGAAGCTCACACAAGTCCTTACTTTTGTACTGAGGGGTAGAAATAAATTCAAGGAAGAAGGGGAAAAAAATCATACCCTTCAGCTTCTTCTCAAATACTGGGAGATATTTTAAGAGTCAAACCGAACAGGCTGAGATTTTCAACCGACGTGACAGGTTTTTCTTGCAGACCAAAATGTTTCCCAGTCAAGTGTGGTCAAAACCCCAAAATCTTTCTATTTGAAATGTTGGGAAACCAAAAGGTACTTGTACGTTTGCTTGCTCTCTCTTTTAAAAGGTCTTTTAAGCCTTTGATGTTTCTCAAGCGCAAACAATGCTGCACTAGTAGTAGTAGTTTTGCCAGCATAACTGTCTCAGCTTTGTTTAGAAACTGCCCAATATGTTAATTATCTTCTTTACCTCTGTGGTATTATACTGTCAAACTGTACAACCGTCTTTAGAAAATAAAAGCTAACACCCTAAGCCGCTGTACCCTGGTTCCATAATATCTGCTCACTGACAATGCCTGAGCTGTCAGATCAGAAGGAGCTTCATTCGAATAAAGGTGGGCAGATGTGTGATAATGAGACAGAAGCATACAGATGCTAATATAACTGTTCAGCAGAGCAGTCTCGTCTTCGTTAAGCAGACCCAGGTAGCAGCTGCAGACTGTCAGACATTGCAATGCTGCTTTCTCTTGATTCTCATTTAAGATCAGCTTCGTTCGCTGTCTGTCAGTGAACTTTTCCCTCGCAGGAGCCTGGACCCCTAGGTGATCAGTCACATTTCGACATAACTAGATGTCAAAAGAAGTTTAAGTTGTATGACGAACTGTGATGCATTCCCCGTGCCGGCTGGCAGTCTCAGCCCTCCAAGGCGTCTTGTTAATGATCCACCTGGAAACTCTAGAGTATTTCCTATATTTTGTTTTCTTATTAAAATACTGGATAAGTCTTTGTCAATATCCATGTCAGCAACTGTAAGCTCCAGACAATATTATCACAGGCATAATTTGGGTTAAAATTGGAAACACAGACTTATGTTGACCATGAAGCAGGAGACCTGTATGGAGTGAGTGGGATGCTAGACTTTTTGTGGGTGTTACTGTGATTTAGCATCATCAGTTAAGGTAAGAATATTTCTGATTTGTCAATGGACGCAGATAGGCCTTTAGAAGTCAGGAAAAACCAATTCAATTAAAGTTACCTTATGGAATATGTCTGCAACCAGATGGCCTGGGTGATCAGCACAACTAGGAGTAAGATGTTGGGGAGCCTCCATAGATGAACAAATACACAGAAGCTAGGAAACACAAATAAACTGAGATTGTCATTTCATACACTGTTGAAACCTTTGAACAGGGAGTCTGAACTTCATCAGCCTTTCATCTGTTGCTGTGAGCTGTTTACCCCTCATATTCTCTGGTTTCAGAGAGGAGACAGACTAGGGCTACTTTACATAAAATACATGTGTGCACACACAGTGGAGCAAACATTTTTCCACAATATTTGTGTGATGGGATCTCATTTTACTCTTCATCGTGTCAATTCAGTTAGTTCCGAAATCCTCACGTCATATTTCTTTCTTTTTTTTTTTTTTTACGACAGTAAATATAACATGTCCAGTTGTGGTTGTTGTGTTTTCCTACATTTTTGAATTCTGGGATTTTTTTTTTTCAAATATCACATGAAAACCTTGTGGTTCCGGTTCAATTATTTGTGAATCGTTTCTATTTTGGCTGGGAGAATTGTGTGTCCTGATGTCATATTTACAATATGAAACTTTTCATATGAGAACAATCACAGTTACAGTAGAATGAATTTTAAAAAATGTCAGAATGGAAATAAACCCTCAGGCTCCAGGGTGTAAGGCAACCTGTAGCTGACAGAGGTTAGGAATGAACTTCTTCTATGGGCAAGTTATTCCTTAGTTGCCCACTATCTTTCTCTGAAGCATTTAGTGCTGGCCGTTATCAGAGATAGCATACAGGACTAGAAAAACTATGGGCCTGATCCAGTCTGGCATTACCTATGTTCCTGTTTTTATACCAGCAATCCAGCTTTTTATAGTTATAACCTAGCAGATTTGGCAATCCATCTCTTTTTCCTCCTCCCCCATAAAATATAATTCTTTAATTAAACACTTCTTTGGCCAGTTTATATTCACTAATGGTCTGTAATATAAAACAAGATGTCTCCCCCTTGATTCTGGTATTTAGTAGCCTGAAGCTCATTAGTGCATGTGTTCTCTGCCCTGGAGTTTTAAATATTTAACTAGCTAGGATTCCTTCAAGAGGTCTTAACCTTATAGTTTGCAATAATTTAGGGATCTCATCTCTAAAGTGTAAGTTATTAAAAATGTTTCTTTCCTTCATCCTGCATTGATTGCTACTTCTTGCAATCAAACTAAGAGCTATTAGTCCAGGAAACTGCAGCTGCCTATTTATTTCATTGTAGTAAAACATAAGTGATTATAATAGATTTCCTAATAGAGATTGATCTTCCACAAAAGCAACCCATGCCTCCTCCCCCCCAAAAAAACCCCAACCCCCCACAAAGCACACACTGTCAGGGTATATAAGTATTATGTACTAAGCATTACATGCTTAAAATCATTCATCTGTAGAATGAAATAAGAAAATCTACAAAAAAATAAGTGTGTTGACCAATACACATTTGTACGGAAAAATATTACTTCTGTTGCTACCAATGGCTTGAGCATAAAATACAACTAAAAATTATCTAAGGACCACCTACCGTGCTTCTGATACTACTGAATGTCAAAAATGTCAGCAGCTTCCAGTAATGACTCTCTGACATAAACAGTAAGGGAGAAATATTACAGTTAGTGAAGGAGTTGTAAGAACGAGCATGCATTTTCATGAGAGGTGTCTTTGAATGGCACCAAGTATTCAAGCAGACAGCTTTCCCTGCCAGTTAAGCGGGCCAAAGAAAGCTCTCTTCCCCTGAAAGACAATTAAAACGAGTTAAATGAATTAAAAAGGCCCTGCACAGTTAAACCATGGTCATAGGTTAGAAACAGTAGTATCTGGATTTATGAAAATCACGCTGCTGCCAAGCCTCAGAAATTGTGTGTAACAAGGGACCCATTCAAGTAGTAACCCAAACAGCTTTGTAAAATTGAAGGCAATATATATCATTTTTAATTTCTAGGAAGCAGTTTTTATCAGCAGTTTCTTTTCTCTTAGGACTTAAAGGTTTTTTTTTTAAAAAAAAAAACAAACAAACACCACACCACAACCCTAATTTTAATACTGCTTTCCTAAAAAAGAAAAAATATATATAAATTGAGATCAGCTGATAAATGAAATCCTCTTCTATTTAGTATATTTATGGACAGACCAGACGAGGTTAGCTGGGTATGTGTGTCTGTCATGCACATTTTTCTAAAGAACCAAATATAACAAAGAGACACTAAAGTGTTTTGTAACCTAAATAAGAAAAATTTAAAAACATTCTTATTACAGTTCTTTTGTGAAATGACATATTTGCCAGCACCCAGTTGTTTATGTTCGTTGTTTTTCAGAAGCAAAACATAGGTACTAATCAATATTTAAATATTTATCATGCACCAAAAATCCCAGAAAACATACTATACTTTTTTGCCCATTACATGCACAAAGTCTATCAGAAAGCATTTGTCTTCACACCCTTTATTCACTTTCAAAGGGTTAAACAGCCTATTTACTGGGCTGTCAGCAATCTGTATCCCAAATCATGAAAAAGTCTGGCCTAGTTTTGTTCAGCATCAAGACTTGTCTTCTTGGCCTGTTGTTGTTACCATCATGTAATATCCATGACAATCGTGTTGTGCTTTTTAGGGGCTCTGTAGTGCTAAATCTGAGGGGCCATTTTAAGCCAGTAAAGGGCTTTATTTATGTGGATTTGAAAGAGTCTTGTGAAGGGCCTTCCACTCAAAATCCTCTTCAGCAGGTCATCCTGGTTTCAAAAGGATTTAGATGCAGAGGCAGTGATCAGTACTTCTATCACGTTCTAATAGACTGACATGAGCATTTGTGCCTGAAAGACAGGGGGGAAAAAAGTGATGCAGATTTGCCCTAAATTGGACTGACGCACAAAGCAGTGAGCGCAATTGACTGACGAGGTAACCCCTCACACCCTTCTTTTACACTTCTAACCAGTGCCGCACAAAGAGAGAGCCGTGGGAAGCTGCACAGGAGCAAAGCATATCCATTTTCATGGACCATATGGAAATTTTGTTTTGTGTACAGAGAAAGTGTCTGATAACAGTGACCTTAACTGCCATATGTGTATGGTGAATAGTAAACAGAGCTAACCACTCAGCTCTCTGACCCTTAGCATATGGACATCTCTACCAAAAGAGTTTTCACAGCACATCCACTTTCACTGCCATCTCACTCGTAACCCAGGGGATTTCACTAGATTTGTTAATGAATTGCTCTATTGACTTATCTCTGAGCTTGCCTCATTAGAGTAGAAGAACAAAATTTTTATCTATGTTTTCATGAAGGGGACCAGAATGCCCCTCCTTTGTTCAGAGGTGGGTAATCTGTAGGGCTGTCATCTGTTTTGAACTAATTTATTGTGTCAGTTTAAAAAGGCTCTTCAGTGTTCATTGATGCTCAAGCTCCACTCCAAGCCTCTTTAAATCAATTTTTTTTCCTTGTGAGTGGAATGTTTTTTAGGCCCCTGCTTGGTTTACAAATAGCTGAACACGATGTAACCCTGGTGCTGGCTCGATTTAGAGTGCCAAATACAAGCAAACTCAGTGAGCCTCCATAGCACCACCTGTCATGAAATGGTTTTCAAAGCAGCTACAAGCCTTGTACAACCTTGTACCATTCACCTTCCCCACCCACCATCACTCAGACAACAGTTCTTCATAAACTAGCCCATTTGTATCCAGAGGTAAGTACTACAGAAACTGGGGATGTGCATAGATCATAAACATTCATATTTCTAGTCTGGTGCAGTTAGTAATGGCCCATTGCTTTAGGATTTCCAACATTTGAATGACAGAATGGCCTGTGACTGTAAAGCAATGATAGCCATCAATTAACATGTTATTAAGAGGACACTAATAAAGAATGCATTATATCTAATGACCAATGTGGAATCAGAGGGAATTAGTAAAATGGGATTCAACAAAATGTAAACCATCAAGATAAGCCTCTAAAAATTGAATCTGGCTTTTTGGGATGTAGTCTCAAAGAAATAAGTGAACAATGCAGTGAAATTCTTTCTACCACTACTTTGTACCCCCATTAGAGTATGTAGCATACTACATAACACAACAGGGAAAGGACATTTTGACTAAAGGCATCAGAGAAAACCCCTACATTTACCAAAGATCCTATGCGATCTTTAATACCCATGCAGAGCAGACAGCACTGAGGGGTTTTTTAAGTTCTTGTCCAAATGATTCCCCCAATATGTAGTCATCTGCAAACTACACGACCTACATACAATCAATAAACCAGAATATCTGTGGATGACCTGAATGTCATTGGTATTACAATGTATAAACTGTTTTTCCCCCTTAAAAGCTCTCTGCAGTTAGAAACCACGAGAGCATCACACATAGTATTACTTACAACCACTGTCATTTTATCAGAACTAAAAGGAAGTCAAAGGAACTGCAAAAAACGCCTTTGGCACCTGGCATATTCCACTGCTGCCACTGGGAGCTATGCAGTGAAATTCCTGCTGCCAACATTAGGGAATGAAAGGTTTTAAATGTCATTAATTTTTTGTAACAAGAAGAGAATGAAAAATATGACTATCAGAAGAACTGTGTGTGTCCATGAGTGGGAGAGACTGATCTAAAATATTCTAACTTCAACCCTCCTTTTGTAGCAAAACACACAGTACAGAGGTTCCTTACAGTGCTGAGAGAGAAAACATGTTTTTACTAAATAGGGGCTAAATTCTGCAGTCCTTACTCAAGCAAAATTCCCTATAACTTCCAATGGGAGCTTTTCTGGAATACAGACTGCATCATTCAGCTCTAAGCTAACCAAAGTTAGAGATAGGTTGGGAAAGAATTTTCTATTAATTCAAGTACTCTGTAGATGATTCACCCCACCCCAAATTTCACACATTGATCAATTTTTATATAAAAAACTGATCAACTTGTGTAATTCTAAAGTTTTGTTTTAAGCGCCTCATGTTCTAGGGGGAGGGATAGTTCAGTGGTTTGAGCATTGGCCTGCTAAATGCAGGGTTGTGAGTTCAATCCTTGAGGAGGCCATTTAGGAATCTGAGCCAAAAACTGGGGATTGGCCCTGCTTTGAGCAGGGGGTTGGACTAGATGACCTCCTGAGGTCCCTTCCAAGCCTGATATTCTATGATACATGTGATCATGGAATGCGCTGAAATGCAGGCTTGTTCCAGACATAACAATACGGTGAGAAAGACTGAAGAGTATAAAATGTAAATAAGGTGAAAATATCAGAGTTTGCTGGATTGGAAATCAATTGATAATTTTTGCAGATTTCTCACTCTGAGTTACTGTTGAGCCATTGGTTGAACTGAGTCAAGTCTGTATGAGTAACTCAGACTGATATCTATTGCATGAAGAGTGGTTGCCACTAAGAAGCCTGTAGTTACCAAACTACAGTATCCCAGATATCACAGTTATTTCCCATGCTTAGAATATGAAATAACTGTGGTATATCATCGACCAAAGTGAGAGAACAGTGGGTAAATGCTGATTTCTTGGAACATAATTGTTCTAAGTGGCAAATGTTGAGACATGAAAAGGAATACAGGCGTGTGCAGGGAACTACAAATACTACTCTTCTAGGTCCGTTTATCTGTTTACCGGGGGCTCCACTTTCCAATGATTGCCTCAAAATGGGTTGCACAAACCCTGCATTTGAATGTTCAGATGGATACCTGGCACCTAAATACCCTTTTAGCTATTTGAGTGAGAATCTGAGAGCATTGTTTAGCTGTTATACACACACACACGCTCTCACTCATTTAGTCTAGGAAATTATTGTTTTAGTCTAAATCTAACAAAGGAAGTGAAAATAATTCCCAATTTGCGTGTTCAAAAGATACAGTATTACCAGTACCGACGTTCAAAAGGATAGCACAAGGAAAGTCTTGCTAAAATGTTGCTGATTAACAGGTAGCTAAATCTAAAATCACAGCTTTCAAAAATTAAACTGCCTACCTTCTTTCTGGCAATATTATCACGTTACTTTTCTTCTCTTTTAATGGCCACATACCACCATATGCTATTTATGGCATTTTCAGCCCAAAGACAGATTCTTTATAAAACGTCCAGGTCATATGTAGGGACCAGGGTTCAAATCTGATTTTGGTCACAAGTGAACATGAATGTGGGTTGTCGTCACATTCTCCATTTATTCACAGCACAAAGCAACCAGACAATTGGACACAATAAGTATTCTCCTATTTAAGAGAGGCCCTGGCCTGGACAAACAGGGATATTGATGCTTAGGACTAAAAGATTGGCAAAGCTGTGTGGAAAAGCTTGTACAGTAGCTGCCCACAGCATGCTAGATTCAAGCCTGTAGTATTAGTTCCTCATGCTCGTGAGCATGAAATTAACAATGTAACATAAGAAAGGACATAAAAAAAATTAGGTAGAGGGGAATGGCCACGAGATCTAAAACATGCTTGACCTTTTACCTATCTCCATTCACAAAACCAGAAAAAGGGGAAGAAAATGGTGGATTGTTACAGACTTTTTCCTATAAAAAAAAATTTGTGACACATTTGTCCTGTTATTTTACACACTGTGGAAATTCATGCCTCCTATTCCCTTCCCTCAAAAACACTAGGCACAGCACAGCTTGAAAAGGAGGTGGGGTTAGCAAAAGGTGTGTCATGCTTCAATGGGCAAAACAGATAGTAATTTAAAAATGACTAATTTGACAAAAAGCTGGATACGTAAAGTACCTGGGGCAACCTGGCACACACAGTAGCTACAAGAAACATTGCTGCAGTAATTATATGAAACTAATTACCATATGTGGTGTGTTCTACCTTAGCATCACATGGTATATACACTCACACAAGTTCACAGATTGCAAGGCAGGAGACAATACCATTAAATATTGGTATCAACATTCTATGTCACACAGAAGTTTTCTGACCAGCTATTCTGGAATAAAACAACAATTCTGGATTGTTAATCTTTAATTAATGGATGAAGTATAGAACCAGCTGGAGAATGATAATCCCATTTTGAGGCAACTTTCAAGGTTAAAAAAAAATGGCTCCACATCGGAATGAAAACAAAACCATTTTGTGAAAGGGAATTGTGTCAAAACATTTGATTTTGGACTGAAAACCTCAGGTTTTCAACTCCTCTCTCTCTCTCTCTCATGTCCACCCTGGACCTCAAAAACCTTATTGCCAAAAATGTCTTCAAAATCTGTTTCAGTGAAATGTTTTGGCTTTGGCGTAATGTTTTTTTCTTCAAAAATATTCTGAGCAGCCTAGTGGTGAACAAAGCTAACAAGTAGGGAAAAAGAGGGAGTTGAAAACAAACCATTTTAGTCAATCTTGTCCTTACAAGAGAAATAAAAGAATCCAATGAGAAACAGAATGACATATTTTCATTCCATCTTGACCCTTCAACAGTACCTTCAGTATGGGAAAAGCTATAATCTTTGCGACTGCAAGGATGCAAAGTACTAATCTGGCCTGCTTTGTCCCATGCTGTTATTTCCATAAGAAATAATTGCAAGTTTAAATTGTGACAACTTGCATTGGCTCATGGGAATGCAAACATCTTATCTCCTGATAACATGTTGAGATAACACACATCACCACTGTAGCAAGCATGAGGACACTTGTCTTCACTTATTTTATGTGCACTCTATCACATTCCTACCCACACGTTCCTATCTTTTCTTTCAGCAGACGCCACACATTCTTCTACTGAAGTACAGAACTTGCTTTCTCAATAAGAACTGGGCACTTCCGTTGCACCACAGTCGTGCCTTTGCAACAAGTAAGCAAAAGTTAAAGGACGATCAGGAATACTTTTGAAGGTCATCATTTCATGTCCCACCAGAGGAGTGACTTTTTTTCTTTACAAACACAATTGGGATGTTGGCCTTTAGATAGTCTTTCCTTCCTTGAGGTAGAAAGGGTGTTATCACCATTGCCAGAGCGATCTGGAAACTACCCAGAAAAAGAGGCTGTAGTGTATGACTACTAGTTTATTAGCCATTGTTCTACTGATAATAAATTCTTCACTGTGTTGTAACTGCAATCATATACTGTATCTAAAATGTCTGATTATCCATGTCTCTTACATTAAAAATTGTTCAATTTTTTTTAAAAGCTGGTTGAAAAGTTTTCATGAAAACTTTCTTTTTAAAACAAACAAACAAAGTTTTTTGACCAAAATGAAAATTTTCACAGAAGTTTTCATTTCAATTTTTGTTTGTTTGTGATGAAAAACTGAAAACCAAAACATTTTTGGCAATGGAAACATTTTTGGTTTTCAGCTTTTTGGTCTTTCCTTTCATTTTGTTTTAATTTGGAAGTGGAAAAAAGGGGACAAAGGAAGGGAAATGGAGAAGAAAACAAAACTAAACATGTTTTGATTTTCAAAAATGGATTTTTTTATTTGTTTCATTGAAAAACAAACAAAAAAAATGATGAAAAATTTTGAATGCCTGATATTTTTATTTATTTATTTATTTTTATTTAAAAAACGTAATGGACCAAATTCAGTCCTTTGTGCTTTCTATAGTCTGAAGATGAAGAGGTTACCAAACAGCTGTCTCCTTTTCTACCTCAGATTTCTTTGGTTTGCACTCCCACAGGCTACAACACTCCCTGGTGACAAAGAATTCAATCCAATTTCCACTGGAATCACTGGATATCTTTCCACTGACTACAGTGTGAGTTGGACATGGTCTAGATGTCTCAGATAGAGCCCTGTGTTTCTCTGCTTTGCTGCTGATTCTGTCTTCTCCATATTATCTATTGACTGGTGAATTTGTTGTGTGGGTACATAGCTCACACTTCTGAGGATTTTATCACTATTCTTATGATCTAGAAATATTGTGTTCCTGTGGAGAACTCAACAGAATACTATTCATCACTTGTAATGTGGCTTCTATATAATGTTTTACTTACATACTTTGAAGTTCATCTCAGGAGGCAAGAAACATGATTTGTTACTTAACAGGCGCCAGGGTAGATGAAAACCATCCAGTATGGGATATACATTTAAACTGGCAGAAAATACTTATTTGACTTCAGGAATAGGTAATTTTTCAGTTAAACTTTTACCAGATGTAGTATCATGGTAAATGCCAAAATTCCTGAGAAAGTAACCCTCAAAATCTAATACCAGTCATTGCAAGGGACATGCCTCTATATATCTCTGGATTTGGGGGCTGTTTTGCATCCCATGGGAGGGACACAAAAGTTTGGGGTATTTTATATGCAATTTAATATAGTTAGTATTTTCCCAAAACAAATTGCACTGTCCCTTGACAGACTATGATTTTAAAAGACATGTTTTACTTGCACACCATCTATAAAAGTTCAGTCACCTAAATTCCCCAGACGAGTGCTTCTGGACTGAGAATATCCAATTTGAGTTTCACTTATTTAGGCATGTCACATGCACCTGTTCTAATCTCTAGACATATGTGCAATCAAAAAATGTATTGAAGGCACATATACAAATGTTCACATAATCCAATGTCTGCTAGTGGCCTATTCCTAACCTCCAAAGCAAAACCCCATTATCCCTTCTGCCTAAAACACCACCCCCTCTTCAACCTGCTGCCTTAAAAAAGTCTGGAAAGGCAGAAATAGCTTTGCTACTTTCCTTCATGGCCAAATGCGATCAGAGCAGACCCTACTGAGGGAGGCCCAAACATAGATGATCATATTTGGAATATCTGCACAATCTACTGTTCATGGATGGAGCCTGGAAAAGTATCACTGCATCACCCGTGCCCTCCCCCAATTTGACTCTGCCCAAATATAAGGAATCTACTCTCCAAAGCAGGTTGAAAGTTACTCCCAGTCTTAAACATTCAACTCTGCAGCAGAGTGGAAACAAAGTGGTTTTACCTGGTCGTTCACCACTGATATAATTCTGTTGAACATGAAGTTTTCTAGGCTACCATGGAGGTGGAAAAACCCTTCTTTGCCTACCACACAGCTATGGATCAGCCCTCAGAATTCCTCAATGCAGTCCATTCAGTCTCCTTGCTTCTTTTTCCTGCAGGCCATCATCATACTATGGTGACTGGTGAGGATGATGCAGGTAAAGAGAGTGCTAGGGGTTACTGTCTGCTGGGACAAGAACAGAGAATAGCAACAGGCTATAGACAAAGCATTTGAATAGTATCTTCTTCAGAGCCATCTGCACTCTGTGTGGTTCAATTCATCTTTGAGGGCAGTCTTCTTTCTTTCTCCCCTTTAAAGGAAAATATCCTGCCATCCAAACAAGCATGGAAAAATAATATTCTGGTTCTTCTTTTATTATTAGTGAACTAAACGGCCAAACTAATGAGTCCAGCTTACAGTTCAACTCCTGTTTTGCAAAGTGGCTGCAGAAAGAGTCAGCTCTTGGTGTTCTACTCTTTCTTTACACACTCTTTCTCACCGGTTTCAGTGGGGGATTTGCGTGAGCAAAGAGAGGACTGCAGGCTATGGTACTGAACAGCAGAGGTGGGATTGTGGCTGGCCCTTGTGTGGGTATGCAAGGGGCTGTTTTCTTCCTTTATGCGCTCTGCACAAAAGCCAGACTTGGTAGCAGTCCCCATGCTCTGGGATGCTGTTTCCTTCTCGCACTCTTTGGGATGCAAATCACCCCAAAGGTGAAGAGTTTCAGCCATAGCCTAGTTCTGCAGTGGCCTGCAGAGCTGGCCAGACTTATGGGACGGGCTACCAAAGGAACATTGTAGCATGTGTGTTCCCATTGTACATTTGGGAGCTTGGAGAGGGACTGTACGTTAGGGGCATCCCTTGCGTGATGCTGTATTGTCTCACCTCTAACACTGACCCAGTGGCTATATGCCATAATCTGGCCTTTTACAGAATTAAGACAGTGTTACAGTATGCTCTTCATTTATTTTAAGAGCTGTTGCAGTAACGTTAATCAATAAGGCAAGGTAATCTCACTGATGAGTACAATGCTGAGTATTAGGCAAGATTAACCTCACATCTAGGAGAAAGATTTTTAAAAATGCTAAACTTCACCAAGAGTGGTGTTTAAGAGGAGACAGAACAAGGTTTATCAATGGAAACAAACGTAAATTGCTTACCCAGAACTGGGTGGGGGAGAGCCTACTTTATTTGGGCTACTGAGTATAATATTAAGTAGAAAGAACTAAATAAAAAAAAAAAGAATTCCAAGCAGTCAAAACATGAAAGTGTACAATGATTATAAAATAATACAATTTTCTTACCTAACGTTTCAACTGTCTGAAGAAATATTTTTCGTGTACAAAAGATATAACTATATATCTTCTGATTTTACTGGCTGCAGATTACACTAATTATCATAAAAAATTACTGCCACTAATAAAAATTCTATTATAAGTTACTTATAGTAATCTCTAGGGCACTATACTTAGGCTAGAAAAGATTATAATTACATTACATTACAGAGAGAATTTGTTTCCTGAAGCGGCTTTAACATTGTCTGTTTCTTTTAACACTTTAAAGTTGCCTTTTTTCCCCTTTCAGGTCAAATGTTGCCTGTTTTCTTCATTGTGCAGGATGTGGTTTTATCCCAGAATAATGATCCATCTCTGTTGAAAGTGACGTAAATGAAGTTTTAAAATCACAAATATCTGGGTGGGTTTCACCTCCCGAGGGGGTTACTGTGTCTCAATGGAAGGATGCATGAAAGGGAAGACCTAACACTCTCCGCCCAAAGGGAAACACGCTCTGTATAAAATTGCTGGAAACTGGTGGGTGTTCACACAAAATACTATGTTCGGATTTTATTTGACAAGACAACAATTGTTATTTTCCCCTTTAGATACTTTGCATTTTCCCATCTGTGAGGCTGATGACTCTTAAATGACCTTAAATCATATTGCTGCTTACAGGCAAATGTGAAACTCTGCATGCTACCTGCTTGGACTGATCATCAAATTAAATAGCTTTGCTTTGATAGATGACAGTGCAGTAAATAACCTCAAAGTCCAACTAATTAAAATAAAATTGGAACAGTGGCCATTTCTTTTAGAAAGGGTTTCAATGCTTCAATAGCAGGGCTAATCAACATCTTAATTAACAGTCATATAAAATGAAATAGCTCATCTGAGTTGCTTTAAAATAGACAAGTTATTTATGCAAAGACTTGTGGCATATTAATTGCTAACACTAAGAAAAAAATATGCCTTTGAGGTTTACAGCTGCTTTTGCAGCAAAGGATTTGAGAGCTAAATTGTGGAGGAAGCAAATTACAGTAGTTAATTTTATTACATACTTGAACCAGAAGCACAAGTGAGGCTGGCAAAGTTTTGTTGTTTAAAAAAAAAAATCAAATTCATTGCTCAAAGCAGCACCATGATGTTTCCACTTTATTCCAAGTTAAACATTAAGGGTTAGATCCTGCAAGGTGCTGAGTGAACTGATCCTCCTCCAGCAAGATGTTTAGTCACGTGAGTTGACCCACTACTCAAGTGCTTAGAATTAAGCCTGTGCTTTACTAGATCAGGACTAGGGTGCTCAGCACCTTGCAGGATTGATCCCTTATCCCCTAGTCCTGCAAACACTTACGTACCGAAACGTACGCTCTCATGTGAGCGCAGTCAGTGGGATTACTTACAGGAGTGTTTGCAAGATTGGGCCCTAATTTGCTTTTTTGCACCAATTAATCTACCAATGTTCATAATTTTAAATACTTTATGAACATGTGGGGCTGGGAGGGGAGAATCAAGGGAAGGCAGAGAGGAATTACATTTCCTTCCCTAATTACTTTACTTTTGTTGACACCTTGGAATAAGTTTTTACTTTCAGAGAAGAACAGTTGATTTACACTACAGAAACAGCCCAGCAAGCATGAGAAAATTATTTGTCTTTCCTCCTGCCAGGCATCCATTTCCTTTTCACTGTTGCTAACAATGTGCTAACTCTTTAAGCATTTGTCAAAGGATCACAACATAAGAAAACTATATTTAAATAACTTCAATACAAAGTAAAAACACAGTGTAATGATTTGGAGTCTATTTAAGTAATAATAATATTTGTACAGGCTGCCTGGCAAGAATGCTGGTAGATGGTAGGAGCTGAGTATAATCTTAAAGGGTCAGCAGCATCAATACATTTGTAAGAGAATTTAATATTCCTCTTTTTAAATAACTTTGATTTTAAGATCTTTAAATATGCACAATTTTCCCTTTTATTCATTGAGCAAACACTGATTTAGCTGTATTTTGAAGGGAGCTGAAAATAAGGTTGGCTGTTTTTGTAGCAATAGACTGAGGTCACTATAAGCAACAGTGATGAGAGTTTTGCAGGCCTTTGCTGAAATTAATTGGTTTGCTCATTTCACTCTCTAATAATGGAGAGGGTTTTTACATCACAAGTCACTACAGCTAGCATTAAGTGGATCCCTTGTTGGCCATCTCAGCACACAAACTCACGGTGCAGTTGCATATCTGTCTGAAAATCTGGCCCATTAAAATCCAGGAGACTTTCTATATCAGGCTTTCCACAGTATGCATCTGATGAAGTGAGCTGTAGCTCGTGATAGCTTATGCTCAAATAAATTGGTTAGTCTCTAAGGTGCCACAAGTACTCCTTTTCTTTTTGCAAATACAGACTAACATGGCTGTTATATCAGGTTGTAACCATTAGTAGATTAATTTATGGGCTTGCAAACCTTGACAGTGTCCTTAAGATTCATTGCACTAAAGGAGGATAGCTGAATAAATAAGCTCCCATACTTTTAACTGCCCTACTCATCCCATCCTTGCTCCCCACTTTACAAGGGCCATATATCATTTTAGATCAAATTCTCCTTCCATCCTACACATAGCTGGTAATAGCTCACTTTACTTATTGCAATGTATTTATATCAGACATTCTGAGTAACAACAGTCAATTGGTTGAAGGCACCCATGATGCAGAGCCTTAGGGGTAAGAGAGAGGGGGGAAAACACACCTGACACCAAGTGTACATGCCCTGTGCTGCCTGAGTCACTAGAAAGGTAAAGAGTCCTTGGATCACTGGGGCTGTGAGCACTGTGGAAACTGTCAAATCAGCAGATAGGGATGAGGAGGGGTAGAGACAATGTAAAGCACAGTACCATCAGCCAAACAAAATCCCACCCAGAAATTATTTTTAAAACAACAACAAAAAAATCCATATAACTAAACACATGAAAAAAGTTTGTGGAGCCAACATGATTTTGGCAAACCCACCATTCTGTTTCCTCTGCTTGGATGTTATATCCCTTTCCCCCTTCCTGTGTTTGTCTTGTCTATTTAGACTGTAAGCTATTCGGGTCAGGGACCATCTATTTTTACTCAAAATGTGTAAAGCATCTAATGGCGTCCTGGGGCCTCCAGGTTCTAGTGACATACAGACAAATAACAACAACACTAAAGTAACCCTGACAAGCAATAAGTGTAATAGAAGTTACAATAGTGTTGTTAGATAACCTGAGACCAACACAGCTACAAAAACACTGCATACAATAGTTTTGTTGGCAGCCAAAAACTCAGAGGAAGAATGAATACATCTCAGATTACTCCACATTAGGATTCAGACAAGCTAGGCTTTTTTTTTCCCCTTGGCAGAAATGCCCAGTTTATCGAGTATCTTGGATGGTTTAAGCAATATCTAGAAGACTGTGAGACAGCAGCAATTCTGTTTCAGAGGAACAGCCGTGTTAGTCTGTATTCGCAAAAAGAAAAGGAGTACTTGTGGCACCTTAGAGACTAACCAATTTATTTGAGCATGAGCTTTCGTGAGCTACAGCTCACTTCATCAGATGTTTACCGTGGAAACTGCAGCAGACTTTATATACACACAGAAATCATGAAACAATACCTCCTCCCACCCCACTGTCCTGCTGGTAATAGCTGTTTTTAGTAGAACAGCAATTCTGTGTTCTACTAAAGCTTCCCCCAAAACATTAAGAGCCACTGATGCCCCTTATAGGGGAACTGAACTCTTTAGTACCACTTGTGTTTTTCATTTCATGCATGTGTCAATATGCTTTAAAATGCCCTATTTCTAGAGGCAAACGTTGTGCCCAGACAAGCCCACTCTGATTATGTATGTACAGTGTATATGAAAGTTTGCAGTTGTGGTTGAGTAATGGTATGACAGTTACGTAGCGAAATGGTATATGTCTCTGCAGGACCACAGAGAGGTATCTAACGAAACGTACACATATAATTCAAAACACTGTCCATCTTTTAGTGGATCAGATATCCAGTAAAAATGGTTGTTTGCTTTGGGCTTGACACAAAACCACCGCATATAGTATTCTTCATACATCCAAACTTAGTGATCTGGGATAAACAGTCTAGTATAGCTGTCAAAAAGAAAAGATTTCTAGGCCATGCAGGAATTATATACTCCTATGTACAAGAAGAAAATGGTCTAAAATTTCAGTCATGCAAACTCCAGCTGATATTAGGAGGAATAATTCCTAAATCCCTTTAACTCTTTCAGTTTCAGGCAAATATACAGCATTCAGCAGAGTTATGCTATTTACCTAAGATGAAAACTCATCATAGTATTTCACAAAGGCTACATAAAGATTTTGTGCCGTCATTTCTTCACACAATACACAGTAATTCTTGTAAAGCCAAAGATCTATCCCAGATGAAGAAAAATGTAGCATACACATGTTTAAACATAAAAATATATTCTGTCTGAAAATATTTTTTTCTACCCCTTACAGCTAGCACTTAAATATTGTGCATAGTATTTCTAGAATTTTAAATGAAAAAGGCTGTCAACTCATTTGTCCAAATTCGAACCCTCCACAATTCTCCTTAAAAGTTAGAGGAATAAGATGTCAAAGTTTGCAGGAGTTACTCTTCTCAAGATCAGCATCTGGCTCCCTGATGAGCTTCACAGGCATGCATGTTGGGAGTTGTTTCAGAGACTGTCTTGGAGTGAGGCTGCTAATGTGGTGTTTGGGCTCTTAGAGAACCTTTTGTATGACTCAGCTTGGATTTGGATGCAACTTGGTTTGCTTAAGAACAAGAGGGAACTAGATAAATCCTACATGATACAAATGAGGGACTTGGCTACACCTTTAGTTGCTGGCCAAGGGATAAAGTGCCCCTGCCCAATTTGAGCAAGAGAGTCTTTTATTAAAATTACTCTCTTACAGTCTTTCTTGGTAATGTGATCAAACAGGGACTGGCTACCGGTTTTGCTGAGGCTAAGCCCCTTCCAGCCATGCCCCTAACATTAACAAATAAATTAGCCTTTAAGAAGCAGAATATTTTCCAAAAGCCCCTTTTTCCATATTGCACATTAGCTGGCGATTCCATTCTCATAAGTTCCTTGGTGAGACAGGAGCAATGTGCCCTAACTGCCCTACTGTACAGAAGGAACACATTTTTACTTCGCAGACATGAGACACTTCCTTTAGAATAACTGCCTTAATGTGTAACTTGGTCTTCATTCAAGTGTTGTTCCCTTCAGCTTTGTTTGGGTCCAGCCAATTCTTATCGTTAATGGCCAAACCAAAGATCTTGAACTTTGTTTACCATGTAACCTGTCACTGTGATAAAAACCCAAAGCCTGTTCCAACTTTCAAGAAAAGGAGAAAAGACTTGTTTGGTTTTTCCTGGCATTTATTTCTGCTTTGCAAAACCTATTCAGACGCAGACAGTAATGCTGAGCACTTGGAGAAGGTGTTAAATTGAGATTATGGTAAACAGCAGATTTGTTTGATCAGGGAAGAAATTATTTCATCAAGACACAAGAGAATTAAGCTGAGTTACACGTCACTTACTGTATATAGTATTGATCAGCAAGTGGATGAGGAGTTCCTGGTTATGGACAGCTGCTCCATAGAAAACAGTATAAACCTATTATGAAGGAAAAAGAAAGTTACGTTTTGAAATGGAAAATATTAATTGCAGACTCCCTTTGTCCAAAACGGTAATGAACACGTAAATGCAAGACCAGAACTTTCTTAACAGGTTTCCTATTCTATTTATATGCTGCCTTAATGTTTCTAAGAGCAGCACAGTTTGACACTTTTTCTTTCACATCCAGTTTCACAGTGAAAAAGAGGAATAGTTTTGTTGGCAAGGCCTGTAGCATTTAGGCTTTGTTTAGTAACTAGTGATGAGTATCCACAAAAGGTTTAAGGACGACTACTACATTGTGAAGTAACAGCAAGCAGTACGGTAACTATGTAGGTTTTATTTGGAAACACTAATTAGGTAGTAATAATAGCTTTGGTAGATTATTTTGTAGTCATACTTAGTAGACACAGAAATAATTACTGTGGATCGTATCCTCCCTTTCCACATAAAAATGCATAGAAGGGTGGACTTACTTGAAATACTCATGTTTTCTTGAGGTACTACTGCCTTCAGAGGTGGAATTAAATCTCTGAAAGGCAGGCCACCAGTAATGTGCAACCGGCAGGGCAAGCTAAGTTACCTACAGATCGAATGGACCATAGGAAAAATAGGTCCAAATCCTGTCTATCCTTGAACACAAACATGCAGATCACTACACTCTTCCTTCCTCCACAGCACTGGGCACATGACTGTGCTTTTCTGCCAGTGACACCCCCGTTGGCTGTGTCCACACCACTCACTACAGGCTTTCACATGGTATGCACTGGAAATATATGCTTTCCAGAGCAACACTGACTGTCATCTTGGTAGCTAGTATACTATGCATCCAGTGAAGTGCCACATCACTGAACACTAAGAAACATAAATTGCTTGCTTTCAATATCAATGACCTAGGGGGAAGAATATGGAAGCGAGGAAATTTGCAGAGATAAACTGGGATGAGGGTTGGGGTGGAACAGGTTAATATAGGGAAAGAGTGTAATAAAAATTCAGAATGAAAAAGGCGGTATTATTCACTTTGGATATGAAATGCTTGGGTTAAAGAAAATTTATTTAACAGAGAGAAAATATAAATAAACTCACCTAAACAAACTCTGCAGGAGCAGAAAACTATACAGAGAGTTTTAATTAAGAGTTAGAAGTATTTACAGAGGAAAATGTCTGCCTATTTGTTAAAGTTTTCAAAATTCTACTTCATAGTTTCTTCTATGCTCCCTTTCTGGATGGGAGGAGCTCCCAGTGAATATCAGCCGTCAAAAATAGTGAGATTGGAGGAAAAATTGAGATTTAAAAAAATAACATTTGGAGTCTTTTTATTAGGGTTTGTGATTGTCTGTGCAACCAGGAGGGCTAGAAACTTTGTCTTTTTTAAAATGACTGCTAAGTACCCCATGTAATAGGATTCCAGCAGCTAGGGCTTTAAGGAAGCACAAATATAGCAAAACTCAAGCTAAGATTGCAAGAGTTGGCAACACAAACATCCACAATCTCACCTCATTGTCCTTCCAAGCTCCTCCTTAACATTCCCCTCTGCTGTGATGCGTATAAAAAACTCAACGAGGGCTAGGGATTTGTTGTGGTGTAACCACTGCTGATCAGGCTGATCAGTACTGTCTCATTGTTGCCTTCTACTCCCTACGTCTGTTCATTGTATCTCTTTGCTGTATCTTATCTTATAGTTCGATTGTAAGAGCTTTGGGGTGGGGACTATCCTTTTGTTCTGGGTCTGTACAGTGCCTGGCACAATCAAGGTCCTGGGCCATGATTGGGACCCTTTGGTGCTATCGCAATACAAATAAATAATAACAGCAACAATAAATAATTAATACACATTTGAGTAGAACTTCTATAGTCCTAGAGCCTTAATGCTTTATCCGAGGATCACTTACTCTGCAGGGAAAACTCCACTGAATAATTCTGAGCTCATTTAAAAAGACACACTCTTCTGTAGCACAGGTGGGATTTTGGGGCTCTAGCACTGTACGTCAAAGACTAGAACATCTTATTCTAAAGAGGAGCCCATATGGACTTTCTGGAGTCATTTGCTATGCACTTCTTAGGTAGCCATAGCATTAATCAGATTGCTGTATTTACAGATTCTTTAGCAAGGAATTGCGTCTCTCTCTTATTTCTATAGCACATATCATGGCATAGGGTAAAGTTAAATTACATAATAATCATTCAGTTTGTCGTCTCTGGCTATATTCAGGGAAACCCTTCAATCAGGAAAGCATGGGCTTACCTGGAAGCCAGAGGGAATTAACCACGTGCTGGAAGTTAAGCATGTTCTTAAATGCTTGAATTTGAAATATGAGTTTCATACTTTTGGCCTGAACTTCAATAAATAAAAACACATAATTTGCCGGGGGGGGTCCCAAACAGCCATGGTGTAGTTTTATTTGTTACGAGGTGCTGTCTTTTTTTAATTATTATTTTAAATGATGGCTCCCAGACATACATCTTAGCATAATAAGAACAAAAAAATTAGAGTTGTAGTTGATTAGAACTGAAAGTGAGCCCTGGACTGACAAATGAACTTGGTCAGTTTTTTTCAAAAGTTCACATCGTTCTAGTTCTAATTTATGGAATGCTTGGTATATATCATCTTGGTTGAACAATTACACTATTCTAAACAATTAAATTGCTATGATACACATAATGCATGGCTTCTGAGCATAAAGTTCTTTAATGATGGCAGACTCTAAAGTGGTACAGTTCACTTTTAAAAGGTCATGCATCTTTTTTCAGTAGATTAACATTTTATCTTTTAATGGTGTTAAGAAAAGGTCAAAGATTCTAACAGATGGAATATGGAAAGCTTCTGGTGAAGAAGATCAATGTGTTAAGCATCAATCTAAGTCCAGAAACACAGCCATTTAATGACTATTGTTCTTGTTTTATTTTAAATTACCACTATCCTGAATGCTAAAATTACATTTTCATATTTGAAAACTGAAACAACTTCTTCCTAAACAGATGCCTCTAATGTAAAGAATGTTTATTCATCTGTTGTACTTTTAGGAATATTTCTATATTTCAAAAGAAAAAAGTTTACCCTTAGGCTAATCACATTTTTTTCTAACTGCCATCCAAACAAATGCACTAAGAATGACCCCCAATGGCAAACAGAGAATTAATTTTATATTGGTTTAACTGAATATGTTTGCAATCATTAGATGGAATATGTGATTTAAATCAGTTTTCTCTTCTTAGATAATATGCTATTTAAAGAAAAAAACTTTAAATCTTGGTGGCAATATAGACTGCACTTATTACAAAAATGTTCAAGAAGGGAATAAGGGATTATTTTTATGTAATGGATCTTTTTAATCGTATACTACCATGAAGTCTTAGGCCCAGATCCTGTAAAAGATTACACAGGCTTACTTTTAAACATCCAAGTAGTCCCATTGACCTCAAGTTTAAAGTTAAGAACATGCGGGACGTGTTTGCGGGAGACTGTAAGCTCCTCTGAACTGTGAATGTGTCTGTGTCTATGTTTGTAGAATGCCTAACATAATGGAGCAACAGAACTGAGTTTCTGGGCACTCCTATAAATATCAACTAATAGTACTCTTAGTGGTAGAGATACCTTAAAGAAAGTTACCAGATAGCTTCTGAAGAGTGTGTGCGTATGCATCTGTAACATATACACATTTATCATATTTACTTATATTGGAAGTTCCTGCCATTCTCAGGGGCTATGCCTGCTCAGCCCAGCAGAATGACATCAACGGGAGAGTGGTACTGACAAAGGCAACTAGAGATTCTTTTCCTCAAGACTCCTTGGGGATGACACCTGTGAGTCCAGAGGCAGTGGTGCAGCAGGGCATTTTCACTCAAGACACCCTATTGGCAGGCATGTTCATATGCCAGAGAGCCAGCAGGGATTGGTGGGTTTCAAAATGTAACGATTTGATGGTCCTGCACTGTGACACACAGGGATACAAAATGGCAGATGCCCGGGAGGGAGGCACTGACCTGACTCTTTGCTGGCAGCTGCCTTCTTTGTCATGAAAATATCTATTATTAGGTCATTTTACTTTCTGATAAAGTACACTAGTCCTCCATCAACAACATGATAAACTGGACCCCAGAAATGCAGACTTGTTTTAGAGAAATAACTTAAAACATTAATCAACTATGTGCAAATCCCTTCTACCCACCCACCCACATATCAATACAATATTTGTTTACACAGCAGGCTATACAACCTAAATGACAGGTTTCAGAGTAACAGCCGTGTTAGTCTGTATTCGCAAAAAGAAAAGGAGGACTTGTGGCACCTTAGAGACTAACCAATTTATTTGAGCATGAGCTTTCGTGAGCTACAGCTCGCTTCATCGGATGCATACCGTGGAAACTGCAGCAGACTTTATATATACACAGAGAATATGAAACAATACCTCCTCCCACCCCACTGTCCTCCTGTATGCTCAAATAAATTGGTTAGTCTCTAAGGTGCCACAAGTACTCCTTTTCTTTTTACAACCTAAATGGTTATTTACAAGACAAATTTCTCATGTAAACAGGACTCAAAGTTTTATCATTTATTTTCTCATTTTGCAGAGAAGGTTGCAACTAATAGAACAATAGCTCTAGGACAGAAGTCAAGAAGCACTTTGTTAACAAAAAAAAAAAGATAAAAATTGGCTGATAATACATTATAGGTAAAATATATGGACCAAGCACCACACAGTTGCTGTTAAACAAAGGATATAAATCATCATGCTTCAGGGCTTTAGCCAACCTGTAACTATTGGGAGTTAAGTGGAAACTTTCCCTGGTTGTAGGTCATCCATAACTGTCCATAGCAGGGCTTCTTGTACCTTTCTTCAAAGTATTTTGTACTGGCCACGGTTGGTGACAGGATACTGGTCTAACCCAGGATGGCAGTTCCTGTGTTTCCAAATATTGGTTGCTTGGCACTGAAGTTTTTCTTAGAAGTAATATTCTACTCAAAAGTCAAATGGAATTGTGGGGTGTCATGCTGGTTTATTTTAGAATTAAATAATATACATAACAGGGTACTTGCCCCTCTAGCTGCCCTCTATTGTCAGTTAAGGTTATCTTGCACAAAAGGAAAGCCAACATTAGCCTGCTCATCTTTTCAAAAACATTTGTGGTAAAAGATGGTCTCACAGCATGTCCAGAAGCCAACTGTTCTGGATGAGGGTTGGCGGAGGGTGGGGAAGGAAAATGAATTCCGAAGATGAAGAGCCCTGTCAGAACCTCCCTCTCTATGGTGGGGGCTTCAGCTGAGGTATGTCTGCTGATCTCTACTGCAGCGATATGGTTTGTTCAGAGCAGCTGTCTCTTGGGTAGGATAGTTCTATGGAATTTAGAGGTCAAAGCCAACACCTTCAATTCCACCTAGCAGCCAGCTGGCCACCAGCTCGATCACAGAACCCAAGTATCATGTACTCATGGCAAGATATTCTTTAATTCAAGCAAGCTCCCATATTTTACGCTCACTTCAGTTCCTCCTGGATTTAAGGCATGGTTCATTGTAGCAAGGTGTGAAAAGAAAAAGAGACAAACTCCTTGCCAGCCCAAGATGATAAAAAGCAATTTTGGGGTCACTGCTGTGAGGTGACTGTCTGGGAGCCACTGGGAATGTAACCAGACTGTCAGGCTGTGAAATGCTGGTTGAACATCCTCAATTGAGGAAGTAATAAATTCACTCCAAATCCTCTGCTTGTCCTCTCCAATCCACCATAACCATTTCATTCTTAATTGGATAGACTCTCAGCCCAACTGACTGTCAGAAAAGAATGAAGCCACCAAAGACCAGCCCCATCCTCTCATAGATATATCAGCACTACCTCATAATTTACAGCATCTAAAGCAGTTGATAGATTTATTAGCAGTATGGACACCAGGTCATTATAAAGCAATTGGTACCCTTCCCTCTTCCAAAACAGGTACTGACAATATCAGTCTGCAAAGGACAAACTACTTCAGCTTTACAATCAGGAATTAGACAGATTCACAAGGTTTAAAGGTCACAAAATTCTTCCAGCACATTCTGAACCTCTGTAAGCATTACCGGGTATAATTTAATCATGGAAGATATAGCATTGGCTTGCTCTGTACCAATGAACTAATTCAAATTTGCTTAAATTACAGATTTTTTTTTTTACTATTAGGGCTACAAATTCAAGCTGGGATCTGAGAGTCAAGCTGGGCTCCTTCCTTTTCACCAATCATCACTAGCAATAAAGGCTCTGCGGCTGAAATTATGCCCTCAGTGACAGCTTTGCAACACCACTGTCCTCACTGGGCTTGCAAAGGGATAACAAGCAGGAATTTAGAAAACAATATTACAATACACAAGATTAAATGGAATCCAACTCATTCTCTCTTAGCTGTGTTTGCTCCGCAGGGCTAATAAGGAGTGGAAAGCAGCAAATATGTATGTTTGTCGTCTGAGTCAGCAAATGTAATTCTTCATATACATAGGAAGCAGCTCTACTGAGGAAGACAATACCATTTTCCCAATAACTTTTCACAGTAGAACTCTGCTTTAAATCAAACAAGCAAATACTGAGCCGGCCCAGCAACAACAATTTGATCTGCTACATGACAGTCTTTGGTTTGGAGACACTAAACAACTCCTCATCCTGGGGCCCAGGATTGTGAGTAAGCTATGAAGATGATACAATGCACTTGGCCTCTGTGGAGCCAAGGAACATTCGCATCACTCTTGAGAATCCCTTTGTGTAAAAAAAAAATTATCTTGTGCCCTCAGGTGCAATGGCTATGGATGAAATACAACTCAGTAAAAACAAACTGAGGTGTTGCAAGAGAGTTAATGAGCATTTTAGTATTTTTGCCTAGTGAGATAAAGTGATGACTCTCCATTGAGGAAGGGGAGAGTAATAACAACAGCTGCATGACTCTTTTTGTGGCCAATGCGACTGCAAATGCACCCCCAGCTTTTTATGTTTTACTTTGTTTCGTGCAGTGCTGATCCTATTCGTCAAGTCCAGTCAATTCTCCCACCTTTTTCCTTTTTAGTGTTCCTTTTGCTTTCCTTCATTCTATATCATGTCTAAAAGAAGCTGCATTCAGTTTATGTGGGATCAAATGCCCTTCAGTTGTTGTTTTACCAGTTCCATTTAAGTGCCTCTGATATTCCTCTGATATTCCATGTTTCAAAGCCATAAAGAAGTGGATTGAGATATAAATGTTTTCAGGAGTCATGTATTCAGTTTGATTTCCGTGTTCAGGTACTGTTGGTGAGAGACTTAAAAGAATTGGCTAATTTGGTGTTGCTCCCGGTAGAAATATATGAGCACTAGCAATTCATAACATCTCCACAGAACACTCAGTGTATTGAATAAATAAGATCCAAGAGATTTTTCAAAGGATGCGTATTTTAACACCCAGTCACATACATCCGAGGATGTAATTTGATATGAAATAGCAGTTCCATGCCAACTTGATCATGAAATCTGATAAAGAACCTAATGTTAATTCTAGCTATTTGCTGTGTCCATTTCCCTTTTTGTTTTATTCCTAGAATTTTTTGTACTACCTCTGAGTAGTTCTGATCCTTGAGATCTGATTTCTTATACCCTGCAGGGGACAGCATTGGGCAAAGAACAGTGAAAATCATAATATAAAAGAGGAAACATTTGCTTTCAATTATCAAATTGTCCTTTGCTAATTGAGGTACAAAAGAGTATTCTTTTTTCCAGGTTAGCACCGCCATCTCTTCCCCCCCTGAATTATTTATGAAACATAATTTGGCTACCTATTTCACACTCTCCTCAATAAGAAAAAGATTCCCAACTCTTCCCAGCCACTAGCATGACTGAAGGGAAAAGAAATGATGTATAGCATTGCTATAAAACTTAGGAGTTTTTTTTCTCGACAGCTGTGTAAGCTTCACTATTTCTCAGCAGCTATGTTGAATACCATCCCTGCTGTCAACATAGATATCAGTTTTCATGCAGGAAAAAAAAAATCAGTTTTCTGCCATTAGCTGTCATTAATATCTATAAAAAGAACGAGGCTATATACATGTGTATGCAAACACACACACACACGCTCACCTACTTTATTGGTAAATGTGCATGTAACTTCAGGTAGAAATATTTCCTTTTTATTTTACTTTGGCATTGTTGCAACAAAAGTTCCACCAAGTGGATCTATATTTAAAAGTGATATTGCAGAAAGGTATATGGTAGCTTTGTTTATTTCGGACAGATTCAAAGAAGTATCTCTGAACTTCTGCCAGTGATCAAAGGAACTGATGATGTAGAACAGATTCATGGGCCATGTCCTATCAGCCTGCACTTTACCCATCATCCATCATCCAAACCCTAAGCCTTTTTCTGAGTGATGATTGCACCCTAAACACATAAAATTAATCACCACTCTAGCCCAGCCAGGTGTCTTGCCTCCAGAAATTATCTCACTGCAGCAAAAGAACTGCTAGAATCTGATAGCTGTATGTAATTTAATTTAAAGAATACTGCATAGTAATGAAAGATTAATTTACATATCTGAAAAGTTTCCAGTTTCACAAAGCCAATATAGATTCCTTAGACATATGTAATTGGAAAACAACTGGTTCATCATAAAATCAGGGCAATTAAGTATTTACTAGTTTCTGGAATTTTAAATGCAGGATCTCCATCATGATCTTAGTTTAATAAAGGTTGTAAAATATAATTTAAAGAACTGGAAAGAACAGGCATTTGAAGTTTATATTCAACTGTTGGACTCAGACCCAAGTGAAGTAATATTTATGGGACACTAAAATTTTCATAAATATGGTCTGTTATGCTTTTCAGAGAAGCTCATCACCATTTCTTAGTTTTCTGTATTTCTATTTTTCTTTCTCAGCATGTCAGAAATTATGTAGCAGGAAATTAAATTGTTCTATGCATCTATAGTTTTGAAATTATAATGTAGAAATCACTAGTAGATCTGTCAGTGGCTGATAGATTAGATCAAACATATACTGTTCTGTGAAATAAACAATTTAAAATATACAGGCCCTTTACACACTTTAACTTTTCACAAAAAGAAAAGGAGTACTTGTGGCACCTTAGAGACTAACCAATTTATTAGAGCATAAGCTTTCGTGAGCTACAGCTCACTTCCTCAGCTGTAGCTCACGAAAGCTTATGATCTAATAAATTGGTTAGTCTCTAAGGTGCCACAAGTACTCCTTTTCTTTTTGCGAATACAGACTAACTCGGCTGTTACTCTTTAACTTTTCAATAGCACATGAGCTCTCCACTTCATGTACTGAATACACAGAGCTTCTGTATTTTACATAAATGGAAACAATTGTAAGTACAGAAGCGACAATAATCTCCATCTAATTATAAATGGAAATTACATGTTATTTTCAACATGTATATTGGGGAAGAGAGAAATTGGTTCTGTGCTATCAGTATAAGGCCTAACTCTAAGGCAAATTCTGCCAGTGTTCCGCTTCACTTCTGGATTAACTGCAAATCCTAATAACTGGCTTTTAATTGGGAGCTTAGCTCTTATATTAAATTATTGGAGGAAAGCAAATGTGTCCAAAAGATGTATCGTTAAAATAAAAAGAACCCAATCTCCTTGTTAAAAATCTGAGTTGTTGCAAATCTAACAAGGCAAAAGCATATAAAAAGGAAATCTTAATAAATAGAAAACAAAATTTAAATTGCCCATCAAATTATTTTACTTCAAACAATACTACTGCTGAAGATTTCAGCTGTGATGTTTCTGTATTGTGTGGCTTCTATGACTCAGGGCTCTAACTAGAATTCAGTATGCATTTCTCTATACTTTATTATGAATATGCTTGTCTCACTCTCTTGTTTATAATAACTATTTTCACACCATATATAATGCAAAACAGAAGGAAACAGAGCATCTCTGTGGTCTGCTGAATCAATATTAGCATATGTTCTTGTCCTCTGTGTTCAGTGCTCTTCAAAAAGCAAAGAACTGTATTCAATGTATGAAATAGCAGGTTTTAAAGTCACTTACATCACTTAC